>NC_091358.1:15261005-15328505 GCF_038502225.1 Cherax quadricarinatus | reverse complement strand
AGGAGAATAGAAGCATCAGGGAAGAGAGAGGTGAAGGTTTATAAACTAAAAGAGGAGGCAGTTAGGGTAAGATATAAACAGCTATTGGAGGATAGATGGGCTAATGAGAGCATAGGCAATGGGGTCGAAGAGGTATGGGGTAGGTTTGAAAATGTAGTGTTAGAGTGTTCAGCAGAAGTTTGTGGTTACAGGAAAGTGGGTGCGGGAGGGAAGAGGAGCGATTGGTGGAATGATGATGTAAAGAGAGTAGTAAGGGAGAAAAAGTTAGCATATGAGAAGTTTTTACAAAGTAGAAGTGATGCAAGGAGGGAAGAGTATATGGAGAAAAAGAGAGAGGTTAAGAGAGTGGTGAAGCAATGTAAAAAGAGAGCAAATGAGAGAGTGGGTGAGATGTTATCAACAAATTTTGTTGAAAATAAGAAAAAGTTTTGGAGTGAGATTAACAAGTTAAGAAAACCTAGAGAACAAATGGATTTGTCAGTTAAAAATAGGAGAGGAGAGTTATTAAATGGAGAGTTAGAGGTATTGGGAAGATGGAGGGAATATTTTGAGGAATTGTTAAATGTTGATGAAGATAGGGAAGCTGTGATTTCGTGTATAGGGCAAGGAGGAATAACATCTTGTAGGAGTGAGGAAGAGCCAGTTGTGAGTGTGGGGGAAGTTCGTGAGGCAGTAGGTAAAATGAAAGGGGGTAAGGCAGCCGGGATTGATGGGATAAAGATAGAAATGTTAAAAGCAGGTGGGGATATAGTTTTGGAGTGGTTGGTGCAATTATTTAATAAATGTATAGAAGAGGGTAAGGTACCTAGGGATTGGCAGAGAGCATGCATAGTTCCTTTGTATAAAGGCAAAGGGGATAAAAGAGAGTGCAAAAATTATAGGGGGATAAGTCTGCTGAGTGTACCTGGTAAAGTGTATGGTAGAGTTATTATTGAAAGAATTAAGAGTAAGACGGAGAATAGGATAGCAGATGAACAAGGAGGCTTTAGGAAAGGTAGGGGGTGTGTGGACCAGGTGTTTACAGTGAAACATATAAGTGAACAGTATTTAGATAAGGCTAAAGAGGTCTTTGTGGCATTTATGGATTTGGAAAAGGCGTATGACAGGGTGGATAGGGGGGCAATGTGGCAGATGTTGCAAGTGTATGGTGTAGGAGGTAGGTTACTGAAAGCAGTGAAGAGTTTTTACGAGGATAGTGAGGCTCAAGTTAGAGTATGTAGGAAAGAGGGAAATTATTTCCCAGTAAAAGTAGGCCTTAGACAAGGATGTGTGATGTCACCGTGGTTGTTTAATATATTTATAGATGGGGTTGTAAGAGAAGTAAATGCGAGGGTCTTGACAAGAGGCGTGGAGTTAAAAGATAAAGAATCACACACAAAGTGGGAGTTGTCACAGCTGCTCTTTGCTGATGACACTGTGCTCTTGGGAGATTCTGAAGAGAAGTTGCAGAGATTGGTGGATGAATTTGGTAGGGTGTGCAAAAGAAGAAAATTAAAGGTGAATACAGGAAAGAGTAAGGTTATGAGGATAACAAAAAGATTAGGTGATGAAAGATTGAATATCAGATTGGAGGGAGAGAGTATGGAGGAGGTGAATGTATTCAGATATTTGGGAGTGGACGTGTCAGCGGATGGGTCTATGAAAGATGAGGTGAATCATAGAATTGATGAGGGAAAAAGAGTGAGTGGTGCACTTAGGAGTCTGTGGAGACAAAGAACTTTGTCCTTGGAGGCAAAGAGGGGAATGTATGAGAGTATAGTTTTACCAACGCTCTTATATGGGTGTGAAGCATGGGTGTTGAATGTTGCAGCGAGGAGAAGGCTGGAGGCAGTGGAGATGTCATGTCTGAGGGCAATGTGTGGTGTGAATATAATGCAGAGAATTCGTAGTTTGGAAGTTAGGAGGAGGTGCGGGATTACCAAAACTGTTGTCCAGAGGGCTGAGGAAGGGTTGTTGAGGTGGTTTGGACATGTAGAGAGAATGGAGCGAAACAGAATGACTTCAAGAGTGTATCAGTCTGTAGTGGAAGGAAGGCGGGGTAGGGGTCGGCCTAGGAAAGGTTGGAGAGAGGGGGTAAAGGAGGTTTTGTGTGCGAGGGGCTTGGACTTCCAGCAGGTATGCATGAGCGTGTTTGATAGGAGTGAATGGAGACAAATGGTTTTTAATACTTGACGTGCTGTTGGAGTGTGAGCAAAGTAACATTTATGAAGGGGTTCAGGGAAACCGGCAGGCCGGACTTGAGTCCTGGAGATGGGAAGTACAGTGCCTGCACTCTGAAGGAGGGGTGTTAATGTTGCAGTTTAAAAACTGTAGTGTAAAGCACCCTTCTGGCAAGACAGTGATGGAGTGAATGATGGTGAAAGTTTTTCTTTTTCGGGCCACCCTGCCTTGGTGGGAATCGGCCATTGTGATAATAAAATAATATATATATATATTTTTTTTTTTTTTTTTTTTTATTATCACACCGGCCGATTCCCACCAAGGCAGGGTGGCCCGAAAAAGAAAAACTTTCACCATCATTCACTCCATCACTGTCTTGCCAGAAGGGTGCTTTACACTACAGTTTTTAAACTGCAACATTAACACCCCTCCTTCAGAGTGCAGGCACTGTACTTCCCATCTCCAGGACTCAAGTCCGGCCTGCCGGTTTCCCTGAATCCCTTCATAAATGTTACTTTGCTCACACTCCAACAGCACGTCAAGTATTAAAAACCATTTGTCTCCATTCACTCCTATCAAACACGCTCACGCATGCCTGCTGGAAGTCCAAGCCCCTCGCACACAAAACCTCCTTTACCCACTCCCTCCAACCCTTCCTAGGCCGACCCCTACCCCGCCTTCCTTCCACTACAGACTGATACACTCTTGAAGTCATTCTGTTTCGCTCCATTCTCTCTACATGTCCGAACCACCTCAACAACCCTTCCTCAGCCCTCTGGACAACAGTTTTGGTAATCCCGCACCTCCTCCTAACTTCCAAACTACGAATTCTCTGCATTATATTCACACCACACATTGCCCTCAGACATGACATCTCCACTGCCTCCAGCCTTCTCCTCGCTGCAACATTCATCACCCACGCTTCACACCCATATAAGAGCGTTGGTAAAACTATACTCTCATACATTCCCCTCTTTGCCTCCAAGGACAAAGTTCTTTGTCTCCACAGACTCCTAAGTGCACCACTCACTCTTTTTCCCTCATCAATTCTATGATTCACCTCATCGACCCCATTGCCTATGCTCTCATTAGCCCATCTATCCTCCAATAGCTGTTTATATCTTACCCTAACTGCCTCCTCTTTTAGTTTATAAACCTTCACCTCTCCCCTGATGCTTCTATTCTCCTTGTATCCCATCTACCTTTTACTCTCAGTGTAGCTACAACTAGAAAGTGATCTGATATATCTGTGGCCCCTCTATAAACATGTACATCCTGAAGTCTACTCAACAGTCTTTTATCTACCAATACATAATCCAACAAACTACTGTCATTTCGCCCTACATCATATCGTGTATACTTATTTATCCTCTTTTTCTTAAAATATGTATTACCTATAACTAAACCCCTTTCTATACAAAGTTCAATCAAAGGGCTCCCATTATCATTTACACCTGGCACCCCAAACTTACCTACCACACCCTCTCTAAAAGTTTCTCCTACTTTAGCATTCAAGTCCCCTACCACAATTACTCTCTCACTTGGTTCAAAGGCTCCTATACATTCACTTAACATCTCCCAAAATCTCTCTCTCTCCTCTGCATTCCTCTCTTCTCCAGGTGCATACACGCTTATTATGACCCACTTCTCGCATCCAACCTTTACTTTAATCCACATAATTCTTGAATTTACACATTCATATTCTCTTTTCTCCTTCCATAACTGATCATTTAACATTACTGCTACCCCTTCCTTTGCTCTAACTCTCTCAGATACTCCAGATTTAATCCCATTTATTTCCCCCCACTGAAACTCTCCTACCCCCTTCAGCTTTGTTTCGCTTAGGGCCAGGACATCCAACTTCTTTTCATTCATAACATCAGCAATCATCTGTTTCTTGTCATCCGCACTACATCCACGCACATTTAAGCAACCCAGTTTTATAAAGTTTTTCTTCTTCTCTTTATATATATATATATATATATATATATATATATATATATATATATATATATATATATATATATATATATATATATATATATATTATATATATATATATATATATATATATATATATATATATATATATATATATATATATATATATATATATATATATATATATATATATATGTCGTGCCGAATATGTAAAACTGGTCAATTAGCAAGAACTCATTTAAAATTAAGTTCTTTCTGAAATTTTCTCTTATACGTTTAAAGATATATTTTTTTCATTAATGTTAATGTGAAAAATTATAATTTTGCACCAAAAGAATCTAAGAAAACCTAACCTTATTATAACAAGCGGAATTTATTTTAGCCTAACCCAACTAAATATTTTTAGATTTGTTTACAATAATTTAATACTAAACAAACACAGTGAATTTTTTTTTTCGTTAGGTTCACAATGATTTTGGCAAAATTATTGCATACACAAATTTTCACTTGTCCTATATGGCAAGATGAGAGTTGCTATTTAAGCCAATATATATATATATATATATATATATATTTATATATATATATATATATATATATATATATATATATATATATATATATATATATATATATATATATATAGCTTAGTGCAGCATTAGGTAATGATTGTAGTTGTTCATCTTGCCACTATAATGTTAGTTATCTTGCCTCTATAATGTTAGTTATCTTGCCACTGTATTGTGTTAGTGCGTCACTCGTTAAAATGAGTCAATTTCTTCTACCTGACGTCTGCCTGTGGTCAATTTCGAGGGGTCACCGCCCCCGGCGGCTGGTCCCAGATTAGGCCACCTGGTTGCTGGCCAGCCTCACTTCAACGTATGCACCACAACCTGGTTGATCTGGAACTGACATGAGGAGCTTATCAAGTTCCCTCTTAAAGACAACCAGGAATATTGGTAATTTCACTTATGCATGAAGGGAGTGTCTTGAAGAGTCTTGGTCCTCTTACACTTATATTGAGTGTACTCGTTGCTACTTTGCTTTGCATAGGAGGTATGTTGCACCGTCTACCAAACCTATTTTGCTTTCATATGGTGTGATTTCATTGTACAGTTTCTGTACCACTTCCTCCAGAATATTTCAGGTGTAGATTTTAATGTGTTTTTTTTTTCCTACATTTCAAGGTATATAATTTTAGAGATATCACGCGTTCCCAGTAGCTCAGGTGTTTGACAGAATCTGTATGGGCAGTGAAGATTCTCTCCATTTTTCCAGCTCAAAAGAATCATCACTGTCCTGGTATCTCTTGTTTTGAATGAATGTTCTATTTATCCAACTCATCATTTGTGATGTGATTGTGATCCTAACATTGTTGTGATCCTAACATTGTTGTGATCCTAACATTGTTGTGATCCTAACATTGTTGTGATCCTAACATTGTTGTGATCCTAACATTGTTGTGATCCTAACATTGTTGTGATCCTAACATTGTTGTGATCCTAACATTGTTGTGATCCTAACATTGTTGTGATCCTAACATTGTTGTGATCCTAACATTGTTGTGATCCTAACATTGTTGTGATCCTAACATTGTTGTGATCCTAACATTGTTGTGATCCTAACATTGTTGTGATCCTAAATTGTTGTGATCCTAACATTGTTGTGATCCTAAATTGTTGTGATCCTAACATTGTTGTGATCCTAACATTGTTGTGATCCTAACATTGTTGTGATCCTTGAATGTGAGATTTTCAGATATTATCTCTCTCGAGCTCCTCAAGAGCGCTAGATTATATGAAACATAGAAGGAAGCACTAACCAGGGAAGTGGAAAGTATCGAATTTAAGTTAAATGATTCATACAGAATCCAGGAGAGGCTGGAGGAGACACAAGCAATTAGTGAAATCGAAAGAGATTCAAAATATTTCTTCTCTTATGTCAAAAACAAGACAAAAACTATATCTAGTACTGTGCCCTTGCTCAGACAAGGTGGAACTTACACAGATGACAAAGAAATGAGTGAGATACTGAAGTCTTAATGCGACTTTGTGTTTAGCGAGCCATTAATCACTCTAAAGATCGATAGTCCAAATGATTTTTTTCATGAATGAGCCCCAAAACCCTCTCAATATATGCTAAATTTCTTACATAACCCTAACTCTGCTAGACTTTGAGAAAGCCATTAACATACCCGTGCACTCAGCCCCGGGCCCAGACTCATGGAACTCAGTGTTCATTAAGAACTGCAAGAAACCCCTCTCACGTGCCCTAAGTACACTATGGAGGAGCTTGGACATGGATGAAATTCCACAGTCACTTAAAACAACGGATATAGCCCCACTCCATAAAGATGGCAGCAAAATAATAGCTTTAACGTCCCACATCATAAAAATCTTTGAAAGAGTACTAAGAAGCATGATTGCAACCATTTGGATTCCCAGAAATTACACAATCTAGGGCAGCATGATTTCAGAGCAGGTCGCTCCTGCCACTCACAACTACTGGATCACTATATGGTCTTGGATGCACTGGAAGACAAACAGAATGCAGATGTAGTATACACAGATTTTACAAAAGCCTTTGACAAGTGCGATCATAGTGTAATAGGGCACAAAATGCGTGCTAAGTGGGCAGATGGATCTTCGGCTTTCTAACCAATCGTGCTGTATAGCCCTTGTGGGTTAGCGCTTCTCTTTTATTATAATAATCTAACCAATCGCACACAAAGATTAGTGGTAAACAGAGTTAAGTCGGAGGCCGCCATAGTGAAAAGTTCTGTTCCACAAGGCACAGTACTCGCCCCCATCCTGCTCCTCATCCTCATATCGGACATAGAGATGTAAACTTTAGCACCGTGTGATCCTTGGTAGACGATACTAGGATCGGCATGAGACTGTCATCCATTGAGGACATGGTAAATCTCCAAGCAGATATAGGCCAACTTTTCCAATGGGCAACAGAAAACAATATGATGCACATATAAGTTCCGTCAGACACCTTAACTACTGGGAACTCTTGGAAGCATTTGACTTGTACTCACTGGAGCGCAGGCGAGAGAGATGCATCATAATTTACACCTGGAAAATCCTAGAGGGACTGGTCCCAAATCTGCCCACACAAATCTCTCCCTACGAAAGCTAAAGACTTGGTACGTGATGCAATGTACCCCCAGTGAAAAATATGGGTGCTATTGGCACACTAAGAGAAAACACAATAAGTGTCCGGGGCCCAAGACTGTTCAACAGCCTCCCACCAGGCATAAGGGAAATTACCAATAGACCCCTGGGAGCTGGACACATACCTAGAGTCAGTACCTGACCAGCCGGGCTGTGGTTTGTACGTTGGACTACATACGGCCAACAGTAACACCCTGGTTGATAAGGCCCTGATTCACCCGGAGGCCTGGTCAAGGACTGGACCGCGAGGGAGTTGACCCCCGGAACTCCCTCCAGGTAGTCTCTCTCGTGTTGAACTTCAGTTCTGTTGAATGATTCGAGTTTGTCTTGCAATCGGTTCCATTCTTTAATTCCTCAATTTTTTCCGTAGAGTAATAACTGAAATCTGTCCTCATTCAACATTATATTGTTGTCAGTGACCCGCTGCAACACTTCGGAGGTTTGCTGTGTCCTCAACAGATATCACTCTCATATAGATTTTATTATCATCTGCAAAGTATAATACCGTGCTCTGATATATGTCTCTTGTTTCGGTATGCAACAGTTAAACATATTTATTCCGAAGAAGCCTACACAGTAGGCTTCTTCAGTCAAGTACAGAAAAGTTTGCAGAAGCAGTAGAGATATAAAGACTGATATAATTAGTCCACCACTCTTGAAGACGTAGTTTTGAGGTGGTCAGTCCCTCAGCCTGGAGGGACTGACCACCTGGATATCGGGATGAGAAGAAGTGAAACTAGTGTTGAGATTTTGTTAACAGTGCTTTTGTTGCGGCAGCCTCGGGTTTTTCTCTCTTCACTATTACTCTCTGTTTGGAAGTTAAGTATCCATCTGCTCACGATTTCAGTTATTGCATTTAGGCGCATTTTGTGCGCTATCACACCACCGGTCGCACTTGTCATGGATGTTAGTCTGTGTACAGTGTTCGATATTTGTTTATCATTGAACGCATCTGGAGAGTTTATCTGGAGAGAGTTCCGGGGGTCAACGCCCCCGCGGCCCGGTCTGTGACCAGGCCTCCTTAGGTCAGTGTCCCAGGATGCGACCCACACCAGTCGACTAACACCCAGGTACCCATTTTACTGATGGGGAACATAGACAACAGGTGGAAAGAAACACGTCCAATGTTTCTACTCTGGCTGGGAATCGAACCCAGGCCCTCGCCGTGTGAAGCGAGAGCGTTAACCACCAGGCCACCAGAGCCATGCACAGTGTAGTGCTCCAGTAACTACGAGAGTTGTTGAATGAGACACTCTTGCAACACTTTGGTTGCACAAGTCAGTGGCTTCCTCAGTCCAAGACAGAGAAATATTGTGGAAGATTAGGAGGAGTAGTTAGAGATAATCAGTCCCTCAGCCTGGAGTCGATTCCGATGAGTCCATCGGTCAACACTGATGGACTGATCATGACTCCAGGCTGAGGGACTGATTACCTCAAACTCCTACTGATCTTCCACCATTCGTCTCTGTACTGAACTGATGAAGCCACTGGCTGGCGAAACGTTTCCACAATATGCACACCCAAAGTGTTACACAAGTGTCTCATACATCAACTAGTCGGTTCTCAGAACAGTATATCAACAAGATTGAGACACTTAAGCAACATATGGGAATCTTTATTAAGAAAACGTTTAGCCACACAGTGGCTTCAGTCTAATACAAAGCAGAGAAGGAAAGGAGGAGTTTGAGGTAATCAGTCCCTCGGTTTTCAAATCATTTATCACAGTATATCAGCAAGATTTAATATGGGCTCCCTGTGCCTAGATCAAAATATTTTATGAACTTCAGACTATAAGCAATATCTGCGTCAAGTTGATAACCTAAAATAAAAATCCATAAGCGGTAGAGACACGTCTGGCAGCGGGGTGACATGGACGCCTCGGAAAACACTTGTAAACAAGACGCTTATTTAAGTATAAATGTCAGAGAACCAAGCTGAAATATTCACAACTAAAGCACAAATTGATAAGAGTTCCAGTTACCAGTTTAGTATTTACGATGGACGGGTTGGGTGGGCTGTCAGGCAGGCAGAATTGTGTGGGCTGTCAGGCGAGCAAGGTTGTGTGAGCTGTCAGTCAGGCAAGGTTGTGTGGGCTGTCAGTCAGGCAAGGTTGTGTGGGCTGTCAGGCATGCAAGGTTGTGTTGGCTGTTAGACAAGCAAGGTTGTGTGGGCTGTCAGGCATGCAAGGTTGTGTGGGCTGTCAGGCATGCAAGGTTGTGTGGGCTGTCAGGCAGGCAAGGTTGTGTGGGCTGTCAGTCAGGCAAGGTTGTGGGGGCTGTCAGTCAGGCAAGGTTGTGTGGGCTGTCAGTCAGGCAAGGTTGTGGGGGCTGTCAGTCAGGCAAGGTTGTGTGGGCTGTCAAGTACGCAAGGTTGTGTGGGCTGTCAGGCATGCAAGGTTGTGTGGGCTGTCAAGTACGCAAGGTTGTGTGGGCTGTCAAGTACGCAAGGTTGTGTGGGCTGTCAGGCATGCAAGGTTGTGTGGGCTGTCAGGCAGGCAAGGTTGTGTGGGCTGTCAGGTAGGCAAGGTTGTGTGGGCTGTCAGGTAGGCAAGGTTGTGTGGGCTGTCAGGCAGGCAAGGTTGTGTGGGCTGTCAGGTAGGCAAGGTTGTGTGGGCTGTCAGGCAGGCAAGGTTGTGTGGGCTGTCAGGCAGGCAAGGTTGTGTGGACTGTCAGGCAGGCAAGGTTGTGTGGGCTGTCAGGTAGGCAAGGTTGTGTGGGCTGTCAGGTAGGCAAGGTTGTGTGGGCTGTCAGGTAGGCAAGGTTGTGTGGGCTGTCAGGTAGGCAAGGTTGTGTGGGCTGTCAGGCAGGCAAGGTTGTGTGGGCTGTCAGGTAGGCAAGGTTGTGTGGGCTGTCAGGTAGGCAAGGTTGTGTGGGCTGTCAGGTAGGCAAGGTTGTGTGGGCTGTCAGGTAGGCAAGGTTGTGTGGGCTGTCAGGTAGGCAAGGTTGTGTGGGCTGTCAGGTAGGCAAGGTTGTGTGGGCTGTCAGGCAGGCAAGGTTGTGTGGGCTGTCAGGTAGGCAAGGTTGTGTGGGCTGTCAGGCAGGCAAGGTTGTGTGGGCTGTCAGGTAGGCAAGGTTGTGTGGGCTGTCAGGTAGGCAAGGTTGTGTGGGCTGTCAGGTAGGCAAGGTTGTGTGGGCTGTCAGGCAGGCAAGGTTGTGTGGGCTGTCAGGTAGGCAAGGTTGTGTGGGCTGTCAGGTAGGCAAGGTTGTGTGGACTGTCAGGTAGGCAAGGTTGTGTGGGCTGTCAGGCAGGCAAGGTTGTGTGGGCTGTCAGGCAGGCAAGGTTGTGTGGGCTGTCAGGTAGGCAAGGTTGTGTGGGCTGTCAGGTAGGCAAGGTTGTGTGGGCTGTCAGGTAGGCAAGGTTGTGTGGGCTGTCAGGTAGGCAAGGTTGTGTGGGCTGTCAGGTAGGCAAGGTTGTGTGGGCTGTCAGGTAGGCAAGGTTGTGTGGGCTGTCAGGCAGGCAAGGTTGTGTGGGCTGTCAGGTAGGCAAGGTTGTGTGGGCTGTCAGGTAGGCAAGGTTGTGTGGGCTGTCAGGTAGGCAAGGTTGTGTGGGCTGTCAGGTAGGCAAGGTTGTGTGGGCTGTCAGGTAGGCAAGGTTGTGTGGGCTGTCAGGTAGGCAAGGTTGTGTGGGCTGTCAGGTAGGCAAGGTTGTGTGGGCTGTCAGGTAGGCAAGGTTGTGTGGGCTGTCAGGTAGGCAAGGTTGTGTGGACTGTCAGGTAGGCAAGGTTGTGTGGGCTGTCAGGTAGGCAAGGTTGTGTGGGCTGTCAGGCAGGCAAGGTTGTGTGGGCTGTCAGGTAGGCAAGGTTGTGTGGGCTGTCAGGTAGGCAAGGTTGTGTGGGCTGTCAGGTAGGCAAGGTTGTGTGGGCTGTCAGGTAGGCAAGGTTGTGTGGGCTGTCAGACTCTTGTTGTCTTCAATATAATTACATGTTTTTAAACCCTTTTAGATCTACGTGTATTTAATTCTAGACATTTAGTGAGATTCCTAGTGACAGTGTCTGGTAGTGGTGGTAGTAGTGGTGGTAGTGGTGGTGGTGGTAGTAGTGGTGGTAGTAGTGGTGGTAGTGGTGGTGGTAGTGGTGGTGGTGGTAGTAGTGGTGGTGGTGGTAGTAGTGGTGGTAGTGGTGGTGGTGGTGGTGGTAGTAGTGGTGGTGGTGGTAGTGGTGGTAGTAGTGGTGGTGGTAGTGGTGGTAGTAGTGGTGGTGGTGGGAGTGGTGGTAGTAGTGGTGGTGGTGGTAGTGGTGGTAGTAGTGGTGATGATGGTAGTGGTAGTGGTGGTACTAGTGGTGGTGGTAATGGTGGTAGTAGTGATGGTGGTGGTAGTGGTGGTAGTAGTGGTGGTGATGGTAGTGGTGGTGGTAGTGGTGGTAGTGATGGTAGTGGTGGTAGTAGTGGTGGTGATGGTAGTGGTGGTGATGGTAGTGGTGGTAGTGATGGTAGTGGTGGTGGTAGTGATGGTAGTGGTGGTAGTAGTGGTGGTGATGGTGGTAGTGGTGGTAGTAGTGGTGGTGATGGTAGTGGTGGTGGTAGTGATGGTAGTGGTGGTAGTAGTGGTGGTGATGGTGGTAGTGGTGGTAGTAGTGGTGGTGATGGTAGTGGTGGTAGTGATGGTAGTGGTGGTAGTAGTGGTGGTGATGGTAGTGGGAGTAGTGGTGGTGATGGTAGTAGTGGTGGTGATGGTAGTGGTGGTAGTAGTGGTCGTAGTAGTGGTGGTGATGGTAGTGGTAGTGGTGGTAGTAGTGGTGGTGATGGTAGTGGTGTTAGTAGTGGTGGTGATGGTAGTGGTGATAGTAGTGGTGGTGATGGTAGTGGTGGTAGTAGTGGTGGTGATGGTAGTGGTGGGAGTGGTGGTGGTGGCAATGGTGGTGGTGATGGTAGTGGTGGTAGTAGTAGTGGTAATGGTGGTGGTGGTGGTGGTGGTAGTGGTGGTGATGGTAGTGGTTGTGATGGTGGTGGTGGTAGTGGTGGTGGTGGTGGCAGTTGTGGTGGTGGTAGTGGTGATGGTAGTGGTGGTAGTAGTGGTGATGGTGGTGGTGGCAGTGGTCGTGGTGGCAGTGGTGGTAGCGGTGGTGGTGATGGTAGTGGTGGTAGTAGTAGTTGTGATGGTGGTGGTTGTAGTGGTGGTGGTGGTGCCAGTGATGGTGGTGGTAGTGGTGGTGATGGTAGTGGTGGTGGTAGTGGTGGTGGTAGTGGTGGTAGTGGTAGTGGTGGTAGTGGTGATGGTGGTAGTGGTGGTGGTAGTAGTGGTAGTAGTGATGGTAGTGGTGGTGGTGGTAGTGTTAGTAGTAGTGGTGGTAGTGGTGGTGATGGTAGTGGTGGTGGTAGTGGTGGTGGTGATAGTGGTAGTGGTAGTGGTGGTAGTGGTGATGGTGGTGGTGGTAGTAGTGATGGTAGTGATGGTGATGGTAGTGGTGGTGGTGGTAGGGGTGGTAGTGGTGGTGGTGGTAGTGGTGGTGGTAGTAGTGGTGGTAGTAGTGGTGGTGGTAGTTGTAGTGGTGGTAGTGGTGATGGTGGTAGTGGTGGTGGTAGTAGTGGTAGTGGTAGTAGTGGTGATGATAGTTGTAGTGGTGGTAGTGATGGTAGTGGTAGGGATGGTAGTGGTGGTGGTGGTAGTGGTGGTGGTGGTGGTAGTTGTTGTGGTATTAGTGGTGGTGGTGGTGGTGGTAGTATTGGCGGTATTGGTAGAAGTGGTAGTAGTGGTGGTGGTGGTAACAATAGTGGTAGTGGTGCTGGTGGTAGTTGTAGTGGTATTAGTGGTGGTGGTGGTAGTATTGGCGGTAGTGGTAGAAGTGGTTGTGGTGGTAGTAGTGGTGGTGGTAACAATAGTGGTAGTGGTGGTGGTGGTAGTAGTGGTGGTGAGGGGTCGTGGGTGACCAGTGGTGAGGAGTAGATGGATATAGGGAGGGAGGGATAAGCAGAGGTGGATGAATAGTGGAACGAATGGGTGTAGGAAGGAAAGGAAGAGGCGGGTATTGAAAGTGAGGGAGGGATACAGGAAGGGATGGTTGTAGGGTGAGAAAAATTAAATAAAAGGTGAAGGAATAGAGGACTGAAGGAAATGGGGCATGAAGGGAGGCATGAAGAAAGGGGAATGAATAGGGGTAGTAAAGGAATGTTCAGATTACTTCTCTCTCTCTCTCTCTCTCTCTCTCTCTCTCTCTATATATATATATATATATATATATATATATATATATATATATATATATATATATATATATATATATATTAGAGAGAGAGAAAGAGAGAGAATAGAAGCGTCAGGTAAGAGGGAGGTGAAGGTTTATAAACTAAAAGAGGAGGCAGTTAGGGTAAGATATAAACTACTGGAGGATAGATGGGCTAATGAGAGCATAGGCAATGGGGTCGAAGAGGTATGGGGTAGGTTTAAAAATGTAGTGTTAGAGTGTTCAGCAGATGTTTGTGGTTACAGGAAAGTGGGTGTGGGAGGGAAGAGGAGCGATTGGTGGAATCTTGTAAAGAGAGAAAGGGAGAAAAAGTTAGCATATAAGAAGTTTTTACAAAGTAGAAGTGATGCAAGGAGGGAAGAGTATATGGAGAAAAAGGGAGTGGTTTAGAATGTGGTGAAGTAATGTAAAAAGAGAGCAAATGAGAGAGTGGGTGAGATGTTATCAACAAATTTTGTTGAAAATAAGAAAAAGTTTTGGAGTGAGATTAACAAGTTAAGGAAGCCTAGAGAACAAATGGATTTGTCAGTTATAAATAGGAGAGGAGAGTTATTAAATGGAGAGTTAGAGGTATTGGGAAGATGGAGGGAATATTTTGAGGAATTGTTAAATGTTGATGAAGATAGGGAAGCTGTGATTTCATGTATAGGGCAAGGAGGAATAACATCTTGTAGGAGTGAGGAAGAGCCAGTTGTGAGTGTGGGGGAAGTTCGTGAGGCAGTAGGTAAAATGAAAGGGGGTAAGGCAGCCGGGATTGATGGGATAAAGATAGAAATGTTAAAAGCAGGTGGGGATATAGTTTTGGAGTGGTTGGTGCTATTATTTAATAAATGTATGGAAGAGGGTAAGGTACCTAGGGATTGGCAGAGAGCATGCATAGTTCCTATGTATAAAGGAAAAGGGGAAAAAAAGAGAGTGCAAAATTTATAGGGGGATAAGTCTGTTGAGTATACCTGGTAAAGTGTAAGGTAGAGTTATTATTGAAAGAATTAAGAGTAAGATGGAGAATAGGATAGCAGATGAGCAAGGAGGCTTTAGGAAAGGTAGGGGGTGTGTGGACCAGGTGTTTACAGTGAAACATATAAGTGAACAGTATTTAGATAAGGCTGAAGAAGTTTTTGTGGCATTTATGGATTTGGAAAAGGCGTATGACAGGGTGGATAGGGGGGCAATGTGGCAGATGTACGGTATAGAAGGTAGGTTACTGAAAGCAGTGAAGAGTTTTTACGAGGATAGTGAGGCTCAAGTTAGAGTATGTAGGAAAGAGGGAGATTGTTTCCCAGTAAAAGTAGGCCTTAGACAAGGATGTGTGATGTCACCGTGGTTGTTCAATATATTTATAGATGGGGTTGTAAGAGAAGTAAATGCGAGGGTCTTGGCATGAGGCATGGAGTTAAAAGATAAAGAATCACACATAAAGTGGGAGTTGTCACAGTTGCTCTTTGCTGATGACACTGTGCTCTTGGGCGATTCTGAAGAGAAGTTGCAGAGGTTGGTGGATGAATTTGGTAGGGTATGTAAAAGAAGAAAATTGAAAGTGAATACAGGAAAGAGCAAGGTTATGAGGGTAACAAAAAGATTAGGTGATGAAAGATTGGATATCAGATTGGAGGGAGAGAGTATGGAGGAGGTGAATGTATTCAGATATTTGGGAGTGGACGTGTCAGCGGATGGGTCTATGAAAGATGAGGTGAATCATAGAATTGATGAGAGGAAAAGAGTGAGCGGTGCACTTAGGAGTCTGTGGAGACAAAGAACTTTGTCCTTGGAAGCAAAGAGGGGAATGTATGAGAGTATAGTTTTACCAACACTCTTGTATGGAGTGTTGTACTTAAAATCTGCAGCAATGAGTTCTTTGAGGAAGAATGCACTATAATTGAACAAGTATTTTCTAAACTCCACTATCCTCGTCACTTCATCAGAGACTGCAGACGACGGGCATTAAACATCTTCAACACACCCAGAGAAGACACTGCCGAGAAGAGATACATAGTCCTCCCCACCAACTCCATTGCCAAACATGTTTCCAACATCTTTTCCAATACCTCATTCCAAGTATCTACCTCCACAACCACGACCATCAAGGACATTACCAGTGATAGGACAAGCTTCCATCCTCCGCAGAGGTATACATAATCCCTTGTAATGACTGCAACAAATTATATGTGGGCGAAACATCAAGGGACCTACAAACACGTATTTCAGAACACCAAGACGCAAGCAGGTCTGATGATACAAGGAATGACTGTGTACAACACTGTAATTCACACAACCACTTATCGCCACAGAAGACAACACTCAGTACCGAAGAATCCTGGAATCATCACTTATCTCTATATCCGACAACTTCAACAAGAATAATGGCTTCTGTAACATAGCTGAACCACTTGCCAAGAAACTTCTTCATCGCTATCCCACATAAGAACATAGGAATGGAAGAACACTGCAGAAGGTCTGCTCACAAACTTGTCCAATCTCGCTTCCAAGCTACCCAAGACTTTAGACTCTATAACCCCACTCGGTACATCATCAGATGCAGCATTCTCCACCTGACCTCAGCATTCTGAACCTGACTATAAATACTTGCGTACCTTCCACCCCAGATAGATCTGTTTGTGGGCGAAACGTTGTCAATAAAGGATCACATTATACTGCATATGTGTTTATATTTCCACTGTGTCGGTATTTTATACCATTTATTCCCACTCCTGTATAGGTGTGAAGCATGGGTGATGAACGTTGCAGCGAGGAGAAGGCTGGAGGCAGTGGAGATGTCATGTCTGAGGGCAATGTGTGGTGTGAATATAATGCAGAGAATTCGTAGTTTGGAAGTTAGGAGGTGCGGGATTGCCAAAACTGTTGTCCAGAGGGCTGAGGAAGGGTTGAGGTGGTTCGGACATGTAGAGAGAATGGAGCGAAACAGAATGACTTCAAGAGTGTATCAGTCTGTAGTGGAATGAAGGCGGGGTAGGGGTCGGCCTAGGAAAGGTTGGAGGGAGGGGGTAAAGGAGGTTTTGTGTGCGAGGGTCTTGGACTTCCAGCAGGCATGCGTGAGCGTGTTTGATAGGAGTGAATGGAGACAAATGGTTTTTAATACTTGACGTCCTGTTGGAGTGTGAGCAAAGTAACATTTATGAAGGGATTCAGGGAAACCGGCAGGCCAGACTTGAGTCCTGGAGATGGGAAGTACAGTGTCTGCACTCTGAAGGAGGGGTGTTAATGTTGCAGTTTAAAAACTGTAGTGTAAAGCACCCTTCTGGCAAGACAATGATGGAGTGAATGATGGTGAAAGTTTTTCTTTTTCGGGCCACCCTGCCTTGGTGGGAATCGGCCAGTGTGTTAATAAAATAATATATATATATATATATATATATATATATATATATATATATATATATATATATATATATATATATATATATCTTTCCCTGTCCCTCCCCCCCTCCCCCCCTAATCTTTAGCTTAAGACGGTTCAGCTTACTAAGCTTCGTGTTAAGTCAGCACAAGAAGCCGCAACACCGCAGTTTTGCGCACCCAGGTAGTTACCACTACCATTAGTTAGTGTTGTTAGTGAAGGTGTGTGAAAACTCTCTCTCACCTACCAGTCTGCTCACTTTACACAGTCATCTCTCACTTCAACTTTGTCTTCAGTTTTATTCTTAGTTCCTGCTGTTCCATTGATGTTATTTGGTTTGTGATGTTCCATTGATGTTCTTTAAATTTTTCATTTAATTTTGATGTTTTTAGTTTGTGATGTTCCACAGCGCGGTCCTAGACCAGGTTTCCTGGTTGCTGGTCTGATCGATCAAGTTGTGAGTGCTCGCCGCACGCAGTCCAACGTATGCACCACAACCCATCTTATCAGGAACAGTTGAGGAATCTGTCGAAGGAGCTTGACAGGTTTTCCCCTCGGGTAAGGGTTTGTTGGTAACCCCTCTTGTGCGTGAAGGGAAGGTATTGAAGAGTCTTGGTCACTTAACACTTACTGAGTTTTCTTTCAGTGTACTCATTGCTTCCTTGCTTCTCATTGGAGGTATCCAGCACCGTCTTGTGATCACTAGTAATTTCGGTGTGCAGGTTGGGACCAGTCCCTCCAGTATCTTCCTGGTTTAGATTATGTTGTATCTTTCTCGCCTACGTTCTGCGGAGTACAGTTCTAAGTGCTTGACCGAGTTTACACGAGCTGTGAATATTCTCTGTACATTTTCCAGCTTAGCAGTTTCGCCTGCCTTGATGTGACTGTTAGTACACAGCAGTATTTCAGCTTTCAGAGAACAAGTGACCAGGAGAGTGTCATCATAGGCTTGGCAGCTCTTGTTTTGAAGATTCTAGTTATCCAACCTATCATTTTCTTTGCAGCTTCGGAAAAAAAAAAAACGATTTTAGTGGAGGTTTTTTTAAGCGGATACATTTGTATCCTGTGGGACCGGACTGCGGAACATCACAGACTAAGTAAAAACATCAAAGGAACATCAAAAATTAAATGAAAACAATAAGAGAACATCAATGGAACATCTCAAACCAAATTATGACATACATTCGTATCCACTTGCTTCACATCCAAGACTGTACTCCAGTAGATAGTTTAAGTTGGACAAATTTAAATTTAGAAAGCATATAGGAAAGTTCTGGTGGAGGAACACTGCAGCAGGCCTACTGGCCCAAACTAGGTAGGTTCTTCTCAGACACAAACCCACTAACAAAAGTATTTGACCCGGCCACTACCGCCATCAGTGTTGTTAATGTTATCACGTATGTTATTGTTAGCAATATTTATATATTATTGTATTTAACAGTCAGTTAACAAGAAGTAATTTGGTGGGGGTATTGGGAATATCTGTAGTTTTGAACTGCAGTATCGGCGCCCCTCTGGCAAGACAGTGATGGAGTTGGTGATGGCGAACGTGTTTCTTCTTTTTTTTTAGTTACCCTGTCGAAAGGGTTCTTAAATGGAGATATCGTAGGTTGAAGGTAGACACACTTGTGGGATGGTAACTTATATTGTCAGACCGAGATGATGAGGGATGGAGCCCGCTGCCTTGCCTGTCTGCTGAATGGTCTGCCGCCGAGTGAGAGCGGGGCAGAGGTATGAGCCTACACATGTGCATCCCGTGACGTCACACAGCCACAGGCCTACAAGGGATCTCGTATCTAAAGCACATGGATGATACTAATATGCTATGCTATATAATACAGGGAATACAGGGATCAGCAACTATGCTGACAACCCTGCCTGGGTGGGAGACGGCCTTGTGTTAAAAATAATTAACAATGTCTACTGTCTTTACTGACTCTCTTTACTCTAATCAAAAGTTAATAATTTTTGAAGAGGTGGACTGGAAAGCCGGTGGAAGGCCTCGGTTAGATGACCAAAAGCTCCAATAGCAGGTCATCATATAACTAAGATCCGCATTAAGAAGCACTTGTCCTGTTTCCTGCCGAATCTTAACTAATCCGACCTCATAATCACTATTTAAGTATTCTTGACTAGTGTTGAACAGGTGACATGCAGCCTTAATGATCCTCGTGTAGTTGAAAGACTGTCAGGCTCATTAAGCATCATAATTACTTTGAGAAGGTTAAAACGAAATATAAAACAAGAAAAACTTGCGTTTTTCACAATGAGTTTAAGACGGCATAAAGTTTGTAACGATAATGAATTGTATGTGTGTGCTTGATGAACCATGTGTGTGTGTACTGACCTTTGTGGTTGCAGGGGTCGAGTCTTAGCTCCTGGCCCCGCCTCTTCACTGGTTGCTACTGGGTCTCTCTCTCCCTGCTCCAAGAGCTTTATCAAACCTCGTCTTGAAACTGTGTATGGTTCCTGCCTCCACTACGTCACTTTCTAGGCTATTCCACTGCCTGACAACTCTGTGACTGAAGAAATACTTCCTAACATCTCTTTGACTCATCTGAGTCTTCAATTTCCAATTGTGACCTCTTGTTTCTGTGTCCCCTCCCTAGAACATTCTGTCTTTGTCGTGTGTGTGTGTGTGTGTGCACTCACCTAATTGTGGTTGCAGGGGTCGAGACTCAGCTCCTGGCCCCGCCTCTTCACCGATCGCTACTGGGTCCTCTCTCTCTTTGCTTCCTGAGCTTTGTCATACCTCTTCTTAAAACTATGTATGGTTCCTGCCTCCACTACTTCACTTGCTAGGCTATTCCACTTCCTGACGACTCTATGACTGAAGAAATACTTCCTAACGTCCCTGTGACTCGTCTGAGTCTTCAGCTTCCAGTTGTGACCCCTCTCTGGAACATCCTGTCTCTGTCTACCTTGTCTATTCCCCGCAGTATCTTGTATGTCGTTATCATGTCTCCCCTGACCCTTCTGTCCTCCAGTGTCGTCAGTCCGATTTCCCTTAACCTTTCCTCGTACGACATTCCCTTGAGCTCTGGGACTAGCCTTGTTGCAAACCTTTGTACTTTCTCTAACTTCTTGACGTGCTTGACCAGGTGTGGGTTCCAGACTGGTGCTACATACTCCAGTATGGGCCTAACATACACAGTGTACAGTGTCTTGAACGATTCCTTATTAAGGTATCGGAACGCTATTCTCAGGTTTGCCAGGTGCCCGTATGCTGCAGCGGTTATTTGGTTGATGTGTGCCTCCGGTGATGTGCTCGGTGTTATGGTCACCCCAAGGTCTTTCTCCCTGAGTGAGGTCTGTAGTCTTTGTCCACCTAGCCTATACTCTGTCTGCGGTCTTCTTTGCCCTTCCTCAATCTTCATGACTTTGCATTTGGCTGGATTGAATTCTAGAAGCCAGTTACTGGACCACATGTCCAGCCTGTCCAGGTCTCTTTGCAGTCCTGCCTCATCCTCGTCCGATTTAATTCTTCTCATCAACTTCACGTCATATGTGAACAGGGACACTTTAGAGTCTATTCCTTCCATCATGTCGTTCACATATATCAAAAATAGCACTGGTCCTAGAACTGACCCCTGTGGGACCCCGCTCGTAACAGGCGCCCACTGTGATACCTCTTCACGTACCATGACTCGTTGCTGCCTCCCTATCAGGTATTCCCTTATCCATTGCAGTGCCCTCCCTTTTACATGCGCCTGATCCTCCAGCTTCTGCACTAATCTCTTGTGGGGAACTGTGTCAAAGGCCTTCCTGCAATCTAGGAAAACGCAATCTACCCACCCCTCTCGTGTCTTACTTCTGTTACCTTGTCATAAAACTCCAGGAGGTTTGTGATACAAGATTTGCCTTCCATGAACCCATGCTAGTTTTCGTTTATAATCTTGTTCCTTTCCAGGTGTTCGACCACTCTCCTCCTGATAATCTTCTCCATGACTTTGCACACAATACATGTCAGAGACACAGGTCTGTAGTTTAGTGCCTCGTTTCTGTTTCCTTTCTTAAATATGGGGACTACATTAGCTGTCTTCCATTTCTCAGGTAGTTGCCCAGTTTCAAGGGATGTGTTGAAGATTGTGGTTAGAGGCACGCACAGCATCTCTGCTCCTTCTCTAAGGACCCATGGGGAGATGTCCGGTCCCATCGCCTTTGAGGTGTCAAGGTCACTTAAGAGTTTCTTCACCTCCTCCTCAGTTGTTCGTATGTCATCCAACACTTGTTGGTATATTCCCTCTTGATGTTCCCTTCTGTGCTGTCTTCCCACAGCCCTTCCTGTCTCTACTGTAAAAACTTCCTTAAATCTCCTGTTCAGCTCCTCACATACCTCCTGATCATTTCTTGTGAGTTCTCCACCTCTTGTCCTTAATCTGATCACCTGGTCTTTGACTGTTGTCTTCCTCCTGATGTGGCTATACAACAGTTTCGGGTCAGTCTTGATTCTGGATGCTATGTCATTTTCATACTGTCGTTGGGCCTCCCTCCTTACCTGTGCGTACTCATTCCTGGCTCTGCGACTGGTCTCCCTATTTTCGTGTGTTCTCTGCCTTCTGTACTTTTTCCATTCTCTATTGCATTTTGTTTTTGCCTCCTTACACCGTCGGGTAAACCAGGGGCTCGTTCTGGTCTTCCCGTTGTTACTGTTGCCTTTGGGAATAAACCTTTCCACTGCCTCCTTGCATTTTGTTGTTACATATTCCATCATTTCATTTACTGGCTTTCCTGCCAGTTCTCTGTCCCACTGGACCTCCCGCAGGAAGTTCTTCAACCCTATGTAGTCCCCTCTTTTATAGTCAGGCTTTTCCCATTCAACTCCTGTTATTCTCTCCACTTGCAGCTCTACTATGTGTGTGTGTGTGTGTGTGTGTGTGTGTGTGTGTGTGTGTGTGTGTGTGTGTGTGTGTGTGTGTGTGTTGATCAGTGGTTCAGAGAACTGACAAGTCGATGTGGTCAGTCCATCAATCAAAACTGCTGGACTGAATGCATTGACTCCTGACTGATTACCTCAAATTCCTGATTTTCAACCCTTCTTCTCTGTATTGGACTGATGAAGTCACTGGCTGGCGAAACGTTTCCACAATAAAGATACCCTAGTGTAGTACAAGTGTGTAACTTATGAACCATATACACATGTGTACCAGAAACTGACCACCTGGGTGCTATGTTCCAGGCTGGCATGCCACACCTACTATCCTGACTATCCACACTTACTATCCTGACTATCCACACTTACTATCCTGACTATCCACACCTACTATCCTGACTATCCACACTTACTATCCTGACTATCCACACCTACTATCCTGGCTATCCACACTTACTATCCTGACTCTCCACACCTATCCTGACTATCCATACTTACTATCCTGACTATCCAAACCTACTATCCTGACTATCCATACTTACTATCCTGACTATCCACACCTATCCTGACTATCCACACTTACTATCCTGACTCTCCACACCTATCCTGACTATCCACACCTACTATCCTGACTATCCACACCTACTATTCTGACTATCCACACCTACTCTCCTGACTATCCACACTTACTATCCTGACTCTCCACACCTACTATCCTGACTATCCATACTTACTATCCTGACTATCCACACCTACTATCCTGACTATCCATACTTACTATCCTGACTATCCACACCTCCTATCCTGACTATCCACACTTACTATACTGACTCCACACCTACTATCCTGACTATCCACACCTACTATCCTGACTATCCACACCTACTATCCTGACTATCCACACCTATCCTGACTATCCACACTTACTATCCTGACTCTCCACACCTACTATCCTGACTATCCATACTTACTATCCTGACTATCCACACCTACTATCCTGACTATCCACACCTATCCTGACTAAACCTACTATGCTGACTATCCACACCTATCCTGACTATCCATACTTACTATCCTACTATCCACAGCTATCCTGACTCCACACCTACTATCCTGACTATCTAAACCTACTATCCTGACTATCCACACCTATCCTGACTAAACCTACTATCCTGACTATCCACACCTACTATCCTGACTATCTAAACCTACTATCCTGACTAAACTTACTATCCTGACTATCCACACCTATCCTGACTAAACCTACTATCCTGACTATCCACACCTATCCTGACTAAACCTACCATCCTGACTATCCAAACCTACTATCCTGACTATCCACACCTACTATCCTGACTATCCATACTTACTATCCTTACTATCCACATCTACTATCCTGACTATCCATACCTACTATCCTGACTATCCACACCTATCCTGACTATCCAAACCTACTATCCTGACTATCCACACCTATCCTGACTATCCAAACCTACTATCCTGACTATTCACACCTACTATCCTGACTATCCATACTTACTATCCTGACTATCCACACCTACTATCCTGACTATCCACACCTACTATCCTGACTATCCATACTTACTATCCTGACTATCCACACCTACTATCCTGACTATCCAAACCTACTATCCTGACTATCCACACCTATCCTGACTATCCAAACCTACTATCCTGACTATCCACACCTACTATCCTGACTATCCACACCTACTATCCTGACTATCCACACCTACTATTCTGACTATCCACACTTACTATCCTGACTATCCACACCTACTATCCACAGCTTGCTGACGCCCTGCAGTGTCAATAATCACAGTAATATAAGTTCGTATACCAATGAGTCTAAAATATTTTTTAGGTTAAATTTAATGAAAAATGTATCTGCAAATAGTTATTTCTCATAAGTTTAATATATCTTTGATGGATTAAATTATCTTTGATGTTGTGTAGGATATGTCACAGTAACATTGCTGAGTAATTATCCAGAATGACCTGAAATATCGACTGAAAATTTATATCTATTTAGTGTAAGTTGGTGGATTTAATGTCTAGTAGGTTGATTTAATGTCTAGTAGGTTGATTTAATGTCTAGTAGGTGGGTTTAATGTACAGTAGGTGGATTTAATGTCTAGTAGGTGGATTTAATGTACGGTAGGTGGGTTTAATGTCCAGTAGGTGGATTAAGTGTCCAGTAGGTGGATTTAATGTCTGGTAGGTGGATTTAAGGTCCGGTAGGTGGGTTTAATGTCCATTAGGTGGATTTTATGTCTAGTAGGTGGATTTAATGTCCGGTAGGTGGGTTTAATGTCCAGTAGGTGGATTAAATGTCCAGTAGGTGGATTTAATGTCCAGTAAGTGGATTTAATGTACAGTAGGTGGATTTAATGTCTAGTAGGTGGATTTAATGTCCGGTAGGTGGGTTTAATGTCCGGTAGGTGGGTTTAATGTCCGGTAGGTGCATTTAATGTCCAGTAGATGAATTTAATGTCCAGTAGGTGGATTTAATGTCCAGTAGGTGGATTTAATGTCCAGTAGGTGGATTTATCATAATGGCCCTCAAGAAATATCAGTCACAATACCATGGCTGGAATAATTCACTAATAACCCTCATTTAGTATGCTTACATATATCTTAACAAACTCTCCCTTATCACTATGTGTTAACCTCTTGGGAATATATCTGATATCACATTAAAGATGTAAATATGGCCGGTTGGTCTGGCAAAGATTCTCACTACTACCACCACTCTCACCCCTCACTACTACCACCACTCTCACCCCTCACTACTACCACCACTCTCACCCCTCACTACTACCACCACTCTCACCCCTCACTACTACCACCACTCTCACCTCTACTACCACCACTCTCACCCCTCACTACTACCACCACTCTCACCTTTACTACCACCACTCTCACCCCTCAATACTACCACCACTCTCACCTTTAGTACCACCACTCTCACCCCTCACTACTACCACCACTCTCACCTCTACTACCACCACTCTCACCCCTCACTACTACCACCACTCTCACCTTTACTACCACCACTCTCACCCCTCACTACTACCACCACTCTCACCCCTCACTACTACCACCACTCTCACCCCTCACTACTACCACCACTCTCACCTTTACTACCACCACTCTCACCCCTCACTACTACCACCACTCTCACCTTTACTACCACCACTCTCACCCCTCACTACTACCACTACTCTCACCTCTACTACCACCACTCTCACCCCTCACTACTACCACCACTCTCACCTCTACTACCACCACTCTCACCCCTCACTACTACCACCACTCTCACCTTTACTACCACCACTCTCACCCCTCACTACTACCACCACTCTCACCTCTCACTACTACCACCACTCTCACCTCTACTACCACCACTCTCACCCCTCAATACTACCACCACTCTCACTCCTCACTACTACCACCACTCTCACCCCTCACTACTACCACCACTCTCACCTTTACTACCACCACTCTCACCCCTCACTACTACCACCACTCTCACCTCTACTACCACCACTCTCACCCCTCAATACTACCACCACTCTCACTCCTCACTACTACCACCACTCTCACCCCTCACTACTACCACCACTCTCACCCCTCACTACTACCACCACTCTCACCCCTCACTACTACCACCACTCTCACCCCTCACTACTACCACCACTCTCACCCCTCACAAGTACCACCACTCTCACCCCTCACTACTACCACCACTCTCACTCCTCACTACTACCACCACTCTCACCCCTCACTACTACCACCACTCTCACCCGTCACTACTACCACCACTCTCATCCCTCACTACTACCACCACTCTCACCCCTCACTACTACCACCACTCTCACCCGTCACTACTACCACCACACTCACCCCTCACTAGTACCACCACTCTCACCCCTCACTACTACCACCACTCTCACCCGTCACTACTACCACCACTCTCACCCCTCACTACTACCACCACTCTCACCCGTCACTACTACCACCACTCTCACCCCTCACTACTACCACCACTCTCACCCGTCACTACTACCACTACTCTCACCCCTCGCTACTACCACTACTCTCACCCCTCACTACTACCACCACTCTCACCCGTCACTACTACCACCACTCTCACCCCTCACTACTACCACCACTCTCACCCCTCACTACTACCACCACTCTCACTCCTCACTACTACCACCACTCTCACCCCTCACTACTACCACCACTCTCACCCGTCACTACTACCACCACTCTCACCCGTCACTACTACCACCACTCTCACCCCTCGCTACTACCACCACTCTCACCTCTACTACCACCACTCTCACCCCTCACTACTACCACCATTCTCACTCCTCACTACTACCACCACTCTCACCCCTCACTACTACCACCACTCTCACCCCTCACTACTACCACCACTCTCACCCGTCACTACTACCACCACTCTCACCCCTCACTACTACCACCACTCTCACCCCTCACTATTACCACCACTCTCACCTCTACTACCACCACTCTCACCCCTCACTACTACCACCACTCTCACTCCTCACTACTACCACCACTCTCACCCCTCACTACTACCACCACTCTCACCCCTCACTACTACCACCACTCTCACCCCTCACTACTACCACCACTCTCACCCCTCACTACTACCACCACTCTCACCCCTCGCTACTACCACCACTCTCACCCCTCACTACTACCATTACTCTCACCCCTCACTACTACCACCACTCTCACCCCTCCTACTACCACCACTCTCACCCCTCACTACTACCACCACTCTCACCCCTCACTACTACCACCACTCTCACCCCTCACTAGTACCACCACTCTCACCCCTCACTACTGCCACCACTCTCACCCCTCACTACTGCCACCACTCTCACCCCTCACTACTACCATCACTCTCACCCCTCACTACTACCACTCTCACCCCTCACTAGTACCACCAGTCTCACCCCTCACTAGTACCACCACTCTCACCCGTCACTACTACCACCACTCTCACCCCTCACTACTACCACCACTTTCACCCCTCACTACTACCACCACTTTCACCCCTCACTACTACCACCATTCCCACCCCTCACTACTACCACCACTCTCACCCCTCACTACTACCACCACTCTCACCCCTCACTACTACCACCACTCTCACCCCTCACTACTACTACCACCACTCTCACCCCTCACTACTACCACCACTCTCACCTCTCACTACTACCACCACTCTCACCCCTCGCTACTACCACCACTCTCACCCCTCACTACTACCACCACTCTCACCCCTCACTAGTACCACCACTCTCACCCCTCACTAGTATCACCACACCCCTCACTAGTACCACCACTCTCGCCCCTCACTACTACCACCACTCTCACCCCTCACTACTACCACCACTCTCACCTCTCACTACTACCACCATTCTCACCCCTCACTACTACCACCACTCTCACCCCTCACTACTACCACCACTCTCACCCCTCACTACTACCACCACTCTCACCCCTCACTACTACCACCACTCTCACCCCTCACTACTACCACCACTCTCACCCCTCGCTACTACCACCACTCACCACTCACTACTACCACCACTCTCACCCCTCAGTACTACCACCACTCTCACCCCTCACTACTACCACCACTCTCACCCCTCACTACTACCACCACTCTCACCCCTCGCTACTACCACCACTCTCACCCCTCACTACTACCACCACTCTCCTCTCACTACTACCACCATTCTCACCCCTCACTATTACCACCACTCTCACCCCTCACTATTACCACCACTCTCACCCCTCACTAGTACCACCACTCTCACCCCTCACTAGTACCACCACTCTCACCCCTCACTAATACCAACACTCTCACCCCTCACTACTACCACCACTCTCACCCGTCACTACTACCACCACTCCCACCCCTCACTACCACCACCACTCCCACCCCTCACTACTACCACCACTCCCACCCCTCACTACTACCACCACTCCCACCCCTCACTACTACCACCACTCCCACCCCTCACTACTACCACCACTCTCACCCCTCGCCTTACTGCTTACATCTTCCCCACTCTCCCGTCACTATTCCAGTCCTTCCCTCCCCCACCTCCCTCCCTCCCTCCCCACCTTCCCTGCCTCCCCACTTTCCCTGCCTCCCCACTTTCCCTGCCTCCCCACCTTCGGACCTCCCCCTCCTCCCCTTCCTTTCCCACCTTCCCTCCCTACCCCACCCCCACCTCCCCACTTCCCCTACCTCCTCACTTTCCCACCTCCAACACCTCCCCTACCTCCTCACTTTCCCACCTCCAACACCTCCCCTACCTCCTCACTTTCCTACCTCCAACACCTCCCCCACCTCTAACAACTCTTACTCCCTACCTCCTCTACTTCCCCACCTCCTCACCTCCAACACCTCCCCACCTCCAACGCCTCTACCTTCCCACCTCCCTCCACCTCACAGGTCTTCCCTCCACCTCCCAGGTCTTCCCTCCACCTCCCAGGTCTCCCTCCACTCCCAGGTCTTCTCTCCACACCCAGGTCTTCCCTTCACACCCAGGTCTTCCCTCCATCCCCGGGTCTTCCCTCCGCCTCCCAGGTCTTCCCTCCACCTCCCAGGTCTTCCCTCCACACCCAGGTCTTCCCTCCACACCCAGGTCTTCCCTTCACACCCAGGTCTTCCCTCCATCCCCGGGTCTTCCCTCCGCCTCCCAGGTCTTCCCTCCGCCTCCCAGGTCTTCCCTCCACCTCCCAGGTCTTCCCTCCACGCCCAGGTCTTCCCTCCACCTCCGGGTCTTCCCTTAACCTCCCAGGTCTTCCCTCCACACCCAGGTCTTCCTTCCACCTCTAGGTCTTCCCTCCAACCCCAGGTCTTCCCTCCACCTCCTAGGTCTTCCACCCCTGGGTCATCCCTCCACCCCCAGGTCTTCCCTCCATCCCCAGGTCTTCCCTCCACCCCGCAGGTCTTCCCTCCACCCCCCAGGTCTTCCCTCCACCCCTGGGTCTTCTCTCTACCCCCAGGTCTTCCCTCCATCCCCAGGTCTTCCCTCCATCCCCAGGTCTTCCCTCCATCCCCAGGTCTTCCCTCCATCCCCAGGTCTTCCCTCCACCCCGCAGGTCTTCCCTCCATGCCCAGTTCTTCCCTTCACACCCAGGTCTTCCCTCCATCCCCGGGTCTTCCCTCCATCCCCAGGTCTTCCCTCCATCCCCAGGTCTTCCCTCCATCCCCAGGTCTTCCCTCCACCCCTGGGTTTTCCCTCCACCTCCCCAGGTCTTCCCTCCACCCCCTCCTTACTCGTAAGTACAATTCCTCACTTCTGGATGAAGATAAGAATCAGTTAAGAGATAAAGTAATCAGGAAGCTGAGAGATAATGCTGATATATCCACCCACTGAGAGATACCCACCCACTGAGAGATATCCACCCACTGAGAGATATCCACCCACTGAGAGATATCCACCCACTGAGAGATATCCACCCACTGAGAGATATCCACCCACTGAGAGATACCCACCCACTGAGAGATATCCACCCACTGAGAGATATCCACCCACTGAGAGATATCCACCCACTGAGAGATATCCACCCACTGAGAGATATCCACCCACTGAGAGATATCCACCCACTGAGAGATACCCACCCACTGAGAGATATCCACCCACTGAGAGATATCCACCCACTGAGAGATATCCACCCACTGAGAGATATCCACCCACTGAGAGATATCCACCCACTGAGAGATATCCACCCACTGAGAGATACCCACCCACTGAGAGATATCCACCCACTGAGAGATACCCACCCACTGAGAGATACCCACCCACTGAGAGATATCCACCCACTGAGAGATACCCACCCACTGAGAGATATCCACCCACTGAGAGATACCCACCCACTGAGAGATATCCACCCACTGAGAGATACCCACCCACTGAGAGATATCCACCCACTGAGAGATATCCACCCACTGAGAGATATCCACCCACTGAGAGATACCCACCCACTGAGAGATATCCACCCACTGAGAGATACCCACCCACTGAGAGATACCCACCCACTGAGAGATATCCACCCACTGAGAGATACCCACCCACTGAGAGATATCCACCCACTGAGAGATACCCACCCACTGAGAGATATCCACCCACTGAGAGATACCCACCCACTGAGAGATACCCACCCACTGAGAGATACCCACCCACTGAGAGATACCCACCCACTGAGAGATACCCACCCACTGAGAGATATCCACCCACTGAGAGATACCCACCCACTGAGAGATACCCACCCACTGAGAGATACCCACCCACTGAGAGATACCCACCCACTGAGAGATACCCACCCACTGAGAGATACCCACCCACTGAGAGATATCCACCCACTGAGGGATATCCACCCACTGAGAGATATCCACCCACTGAGAGATATCCACCCACTGAGAGATATCCACCCACTGAGAGATATCCACCCACTGAGAGATATCCACCCACTGAGGGATATCCACCCACTGAGAGATATCCACCCACTGAGAGATATCCACCCACTGAGAGATATCCACCCACTGAGAGATATCCACCCACTGAGAGATAACCACCCACTGAGAGATACCCACCCACTGAGAGATACCCACCCACTGAGAGTTGTAAAGGTAACTTAGGGATTATTGGATAAATAACTTATGATTAAATTTATATTTTCTTAGTTAAGTAATTAGTTTATTGTGCAGGTGACGTCCATCCTGTGGCGGGTTGTGCACGAACAATGGTACACTAAAGAAATTAGGTTCCAAGTTGGTTAACAGTAGCACTTCTTGGTGTCTATTTACAATTCTTGTTTCATTTTTTCGAGGAAATTTAGGAAATTTGCTTAATATGTCTGGTTTGTTATTTTTATTAAGATATCTTCAAATGTTACGTAGATTATTATACTGTCTGTTTTTATATTCCTCAGTAAGTGGACAGTTAAGCATGTAGTGTTCAAGATCGTGACTATAGAGCTAGCTATATTGTATTTGGTTTGATCATCATCTGTGTGTCTGTCAGACTGTCAGAAGTACTTGTAACCAAGCTTAAGCTTGGCTACTACAACATCAGTCTGTGTGCGTGTCTGTCAAACTGTCAGAAGTACTTGTAACCAAGCTTAAGCTTGGCTACTACATCAGTCTGTGTGTGTGTCTGTCAAACTGTCAGAAGTACTTGTAACCAAGCTTAAGCTTGGCTACTACATCAGTCTGTGTGTGTGTCTGTCAAACTGTCAGAAGTACTTGTAACCAAGCTTAAGCTTGGCTACTACAACATCAGTCTGTGTGTGCATTACAAGTTGCTCCATGCTGAACAATAAATATACTTTAGCTCCTGACTGCATTCCTATGACAGTCGTATTTGTTATTTGTTTCTTATTGCTATTCGTGATACTTAGTACTGAATCTAAGGTTTTACTCAGTGTCTTCCTTCAAGGTACTTTCTTAAGCTAATTTATCTCCTTTATCACGTAGGTGTAAATTATTGTGTGATGAAATCCATATGAACTGTTCATTAATTTCTTTCTCTGACTTGTTTAATATTTATACTTGACTTCTGCAATGAGCAAGTTGTTAGTTGGAATGTAAGTCAAGCGCATTCAGTGATGACTTGGAATTAGTAATGATCAAGGAGTCAAGCTTATTGTCATAAGTTAACTATGGTGCCATTATAGTGGTCAGTAATTCAGTTTATAATGTAGAAGCCCAGTTGTTAATTCTTATGTCCGTCTCAACGTTGTTCTTATCTTCAAAGGTGGCAAGAAAATATAGGTACACACCTGCCAGTTGACTCTTGTCTAGCGTGTAATATATATAGTAATTTGTAATATCTTATTAACATTTAAGCCAGAAATTTCTTCTTGAGCAGTTGTTTTGACAAATGATTTAAGGAAGGTATTACTAGTAAAGAGTTTCTTGAGAGGAACTTGCAGGTATGTGATATTAAGTGAACACATCTTCCATGGAGGAGCGAAATGCTCGTGTTGTCTACAGTGATACATAAAAGGACACAAGTGCAACTAATGTGACATTTATTGTGGCAACGTTTCGCTCTCCAGGAGCTTTATCAAGCCTTTATCCTGGAGAGCGAAACGTTGCCACAATAAATGTCACATTAGTTGCACTTGTGTCCTTTTACTTTACATATTGTCGGTAATTCTACCAACTTTATTACAGTGATACAGTTCATACAGGTTATAAAACGTAATATAATTGCATTATTTTCACAATCCATTTACATCTATGTGTATTTAGTTCAAGAAATTTAATAAGATTCGTAGTGACAGTGTCTAGTTCATTTCTTAACATTCTAATACAACACACGGTGTTTAATCTCAATAATCCCGTCACTGGTGCTAGACACACCAAGCTCCTTCCATATTTGAAAAACCTGGGAAGATTTGAAACAGCCAAGAATAATGCTGAGACCGTAGTTTTGTACTAGCTGCAAGGGCCGGGAGATTTCTTTTAGCTAACAGAGACATGGTACCAGAGCCTATGAGACCGGGGGCTGAGCCGGTACATTGGTCCGGGGCCCGGATGTGAAGCTTTGAAAGGACCCCATACCCATGGACGTATTATTTTGATTTTTTTTAGGGTGATTTCAACTATTTTTAGTTTATTTAGAAAATAATTGTATAAAATTAACTTAGACTAGGGGCCCTCAGTCAGCCCCTAGGGGCCGCAGCCTGCCCACAGGGACCCCAAAGCAGTCTTGTCCTGCCTTGCAAAATTTCTCATGGTGTCCCTGCATGGGACCAGCATAACCTGTTAAGGATGTAGTATAGAGGCTTATCCCAAATTCTTACCCGTCTTTCATTAGCAGCCAAGCTAGTGTTGTACACAGCAACATAGTCAGGGTTGTACACAGCAACATAGTCAGGGTTGTACACAGCAACATAGTCAGGTTTGTACACAGCAACATAGTCAGGGTTGTACACAGCAACATAGTCAGGGTTGTACACAGCAACATAGTCAGGGTTGTACACAGCAACATAGTAAGGGTTGTACATAGCAACATAGTCAGGGTTGTACACAGCAACATAGTCAGGGTTGTACACAGCAACATAGTCAGGGTTGTACACAGCAACATAGTCAGGGTTGTACACAGCAACATAGTCAGGGTTGTACACAGCAACATAGTCAGGGTTGTACACAGCAACATAGTCAGGGTTGTACACAGCAACATAGTCAGGGTTGTACACAGCAACATAGTCAGGGTTGTACACAGCAACATAGTCAGGGTTGTACACAGCAACATAGTCAGGGTTGTACACAGCAACATAGTCAGGGTTGTACACAGCAACATAGTCAGGGTTGTACACAGCAACATAGTCAGGGTTGTACACAGCAACATAGTCAGGGTTGTAGACAGCAACATAGTCAGGGTTGTACACAGCAACATAGTCAGGGTTGTAGACAGCAACATAGTCAGGGTTGTAGACAGCAACATAGTCAGGGTTGTACACAGCAACAGTCAGGGTTGTACACAGCAACATAGTCAGGGTTGTACACAGCAACATAGTCAGGGTTGTACACAGCAACATAGTCAGGGTTGTACACAGCAACATAGTCAGGGTTGTACACAGCAACATAGTCAGGGTTGTACACAGCAACATAGTCAGGGTTGTACACAGCAACATAGTCAGGGTTGTGTAGTCAGGGTTGTAGACAGCAACATAGTCAGGGTTGTACACAGCAACATAGTCAGGGTTGTACACAGCAACAGTCAGGGTTGTACACAGCAACATAGTCAGGGTTGTACACAGCAACATAGTCAGGGTTGTACACAGCAACATAGTCAGGGTTGTAGACAGCAACATAGTCAGGGTTGTACACAGCAACATAGTCAGGGTTGTAGACAGCAACATAGTCAGGGTTGTACACAGCAACATAGTCAGGGTTGTACACAGCAACATAGTCAGGGTTGTACACAGCAACATAGTCAGGGTTGTACACAGCAACAGTCAGGGTTGTACACAGCAACATAGTCAGGGTTGTACACAGCAACATAGTCAGGGTTGTACACAGCAACATAGTCAGGGTTGTACACAGCAACATAGTCAGGGTTGTACACAGCAACATAGTCAGGGTTGTACACAGCAACATAGTCAGGGTTGTACACAGCAACATAGTCAGGGTTGTACACAGCAACATAGTCAGGGTTGTACACAGCAACATAGGGTTGTAGACAGCAACATAGTCAGGGTTGTACACAGCAACATAGTCAGGGTTGTACACAGCAACATAGTCAGGGTTGTACACAGCAACATAGTCAGGGTTGTACACAGCAACATAGTCAGGGTTGTACACAGCAACATAGTCAGGGTTGTACACAGCAACATAGTCAGGGTTGTACACAGCAACATAGTCAGGGTTGTACACAGCAACATAGTCAGGGTTGTACACAGCAACATAGTCAGGGTTGTAGACAGCAACATAGTCAGGGTTGTACACAGCAACATAGTCAGGGTTGTAGACAGCAACATAGTCAGGGTTGTACACAGCAATAGTCAGGGTTGTACACAGCAACATAGTCAGGGTTGTAGACAGCAACATAGTCAGGGTTGTACACAGCAACATAGTCAGGGTTGTAGACAGCAACATAGTCAGGGTTGTACACAGCAATAGTCAGGGTTGTACACAGCAACATAGTCAGGGTTGTAGACAGCAACATAGTCAGGGTTGTACACAGCAACATAGTCAGGGTTGTAGACAGCAACATAGTCAGGGTTGTACACAGCAACAGTCAGGGTTGTACACAGCAACATAGTCAGGGTTGTACACAGCAACATAGTCAGGGTTGTACACAGCAACATAGTCAGGGTTGTACACAGCAACATAGTCAGGGTTGTACACAGCAACATAGTCAGGGTTGTACACAGCAACATAGTCAGGGTTGTACACAGCAACATAGTCAGGGTTGTAGACAGCAACATAGTCAGGGTTGTACACAGCAACATAGTCAGGGTTGTACACAGCAACATAGTCAGGGTTGTACACAGCAACATAGTCAGGGTTGTACACAGCAACATAGTCAGGGTTGTACACAGCAACATAGTCAGGGTTGTAGACAGCAACATAGTCAGGGTTGTACACAGCAACATAGTCAGGGTTGTAGACAGCAACATAGTCAGGGTTGTAGACAGCAACATAGTCAGGGTTGTACACAGCAACATAGTCAGGGTTGTACACAGCAACATAGTCAGGGTTGTACACAGCAACATAGTCAGGGTTGTACACAGCAACATAGTCAGGGTTGTACACAGCAACATAGTCAGGGTTGTACACAGCAACATAGTCAGGGTTGTACACAGCAACATAGTCAGGGTTGTACACAGCAACATAGTCAGGGTTGTACACAGCAACATAGGGTTGTAGACAGCAACATAGTCAGGGTTGTACACAGCAACATAGTCAGGGTTGTACACAGCAACATAGTCAGGGTTGTACACAGCAACATAGTCAGGGTTGTACACAGCAACATAGTCAGGGTTGTACACAGCAACATAGTCAGGGTTGTACACAGCAACATAGTCAGGGTTGTACACAGCAACATAGTCAGGGTTGTACACAGCAACATAGTCAGGGTTGTACACAGCAACATAGTCAGGGTTGTACACAGCAACATAGTCAGGGTTGTACACAGCAACATAGTCAGGGTTGTACACAGCAACATAGTCAGGGTTGTACACAGCAACAGTCAGGGTTGTACACAGCAACATAGTCAGGGTTGTACACAGCAACATAGTCAGGGTTGTACACAGCAACATAGTCAGGGTTGTACACAGCAACATAGTCAGGGTTGTACACAGCAACATAGTCAGGGTTGTACACAGCAACATAGTCAGGGTTGTACACAGCAACATAGTCAGGGTTGTACACAGCAACATAGTCAGGGTTGTACACAGCAACAGTCAGGGTTGTACACAGCAACATAGTCAGGGTTGTACACAGCAACATAGTCAGGGTTGTACACAGCAACATAGTCAGGGTTGTACACAGCAACATAGTCAGGGTTGTAGACAGCAACATAGTCAGGGTTGTACACAGCAACATAGTCAGGGTTGTAGACAGCAACATAGTCAGGGTTGTACACAGCAACATAGTCAGGGTTGTAGACAGCAACATAGTCAGGGTTGTACACAGCAACATAGTCAGGGTTGTACACAGCAACATAGTCAGGGTTGTACACAGCAACATAGTCAGGGTTGTACACAGCAACATAGTCAGGGTTGTACACAGCAACAGTCAGGGTTGTACACAGCAACATAGTCAGGGTTGTACACAGCAACATAGTCAGGGTTGTACACAGCAACATAGTCAGGGTTGTACACAGCAACATAGTCAGGGTTGTACACAGCAACATAGTCAGGGTTGTACACAGCAACATAGTCAGGGTTGTACACAGCAACATAGTCAGGGTTGTACACAGCAACATAGTCAGGGTTGTACACAGCAACATAGTCAGGGTTGTACACAGCAACATAGGGTTGTAGACAGCAACATAGTCAGGGTTGTACACAGCAACATAGTCAGGGTTGTACACAGCAACATAGTCAGGGTTGTACACAGCAACATAGTCAGGGTTGTACACAGCAACATAGTCAGGGTTGTACACAGCAACATAGTCAGGGTTGTACACAGCAACATAGTCAGGGTTGTACACAGCAACATAGTCAGGGTTGTACACAGCAACATAGTCAGGGTTGTACACAGCAACATAGTCAGGGTTGTACACAGCAACATAGTCAGGGTTGTACACAGCAACATAGGGTTGTAGACAGCAACATAGGGTTGTAGACAGCAACATAGGGTTGTAGACGGCAACATAGGGTTGTAGACAGCAACATAGGGTTGTAGACAGCAACATAGGGTTGTAGACGGCAACATAGTCAGGGTTGTAGACAGCAACATAGCTAGGGTTGTAGACAGCAACATAGGGTTGTAGACACCAACATAGGGTTGTAAACAGCAACATACTCAGGGTTGTAGACAGCAATATAGGGTTGTAGACAGCAACATAGTCAGGGTTGTAGACGGCAACATAGTCAGCGTTGTAGACAGCAGCATAGTCAGGGTTGTAGACAGCAACTTAGGGTTGTAGACAGCAACTTAGGGTTGTAGACAGCAACATAGGGTTGTAGACAGCAACATAGTCAGGGTTGTAGACAGCAACATAGTCAGGGTTGTACACAGCAACATAGTCAGGGTTGTACACAGCAACATAGTCAGGGTTGTACACAGCAACATAGTCAGGGTTGTACACAGCAACATAGTCAGGGTTGTACACAGCAACATAGTCAGGGTTGTACACAGCAACATAGTCAGGGTTGTACACAGCAACATAGTCAGGGTTGTACACAGCAACATAGTCAGGGTTGTACACAGCAACATAGTCAGGGTTGTAGACAGCAACATAGTCAGGGTTGTAGACAGCAACATAGGGTTGTAGACAGCAACATAGTCAGGGTTGTAGACAGCAACATAGTCAGGGTTGTAGACAGCAACATAGGGTTGTAGACAGCAACATAGGGTTGTAGACAGCAACATAGTCAGGGTTGTAGACAGCAACATAGTCAGGGTTGTAGACGGCAACATAGGGTTGTAGACAGCAACATAACTAGGGTTGTAGACAGCAACATAGGGTTGTAGACGGCAACTTAGGGTTGTAGACAGCAACATAGGGTTGTCGACGGCAACATAGTCAGGGTTGTAGACAGCAACATAGCTAGGGTTGTAGACAGCAACATAGGGTTGTAGACACCAACATAGGGTTGTAGACATCAACATACTCAGGGTTGTAGACAGCAATATAGGGTTGTAGACAGCAACATAGTCAGGGTTGTAGACGGCAACATAGTCAGCGTTGTAGACAGCAGCATAGTCAGGGTTGTAGACAGCAACTTAGGGTTGTAGACAGCAACTTAGGGTTGTAGACAGCAACATAGGGTTGTAGACAGCAACTTAGTCAGGGTTGTAGACAGCAACATAGTCAGGGTTGTAGACAGCAACATAGGGTTGTAGACAGCAACTTAGGGTTGTAGACAGCAACATAGTCAGGGTTGTAGACAGCAACATAGTCAGGGTTGTAGACAGCAACTTAGGGTTGTAGACAGCAACATAGTCAGGGTTGTAGACAGCAACATAGGGTTGTAGACAGCAACTTAGGGTTGTAAACAGCAACAGCTCTGAGAGCATAAAGCAGTCTTTGCATTTCTTATTTAGGTGTGACAATGTTGGTTTAATAAAGGTGCGTCTTTATTAACGAGGACACTAGAGCACTCCAGGATGATTTGAATAGACTGATGCAATGGTCGGAGAAGTGGCAGATGCAGTTTAATATAGAAATATGCAAAGTTCTAAATGTTGGACAGTTAAATAACCATGCCACATATAAACTAAATAATGTAGATCTTAATACTACTGCTTGCGAAAAGGATTTAGGAGTTCTGGTTAGCAGTAATCTAAAACCAAGACAACAGTGCTTAGTTTCAGAGCTCTATGCTTAGTTTCAAAGCTCTATGCTTGGAGTCAGAGCTCTATGCTTGGAGTCAGAGCTCTATGCTTGGAATCAGAGCTTTATGCTAGGAGTCAGAGCTCTATGCTTGGAATCAGAGCTTTATGCTAGGAGTCAGAGCTCTATGCTTGGAGTCAGAGCTCTATGCTTGGAGTCAGAGCTCTATGCTTGGAGTCAGAGCTTTATGCTAGGAGTCAGAGCTCTATGCTTGGAGTCAGAGCTCTATGCTTGGAGTCAGAGCTCTATGCTAGGTGTCAGAGCTCTATGCTAGGAGTCAGAGCTCTATGCTTGGAGTCAGAGCTCTATGCTTGGAGTCAGAGCTCTATGCTTGGAGTCAGAGCTCTATGCTAGGTGTCAGAGCTCTATGCTATGAGTCAGAGCTCTATGCTAGGAGTCAGAGCGGAGTCCCTTCATGTGTTGCTTGACAACAATGTTATCTACGTCAGGTTATAATTATAACCATAATTTTTTAAAGCCGTGGACTGGTAAGCCAGTGGAAGGCCTCAATCAGATGACCAAAAGTTCCAGTGGTGGGTGATCATAGGCCTAAGAAACGCTTTTCCTGTTTCCTGACGAATATTACCGAACCTAACCTACGTCAAATTAGACAAACTCAGGGTACCTTCATAAACAACACCAGACCTTGGTCAGTGACCGGGGGCGGTGACCCCTGGAATACCTTCCAGGTAGGTACCTCACATACCTCGCATAGTGGCGCCTTAAGGGGTGCACTCAGAATATATTTCATGTTAGCGTCAATATAAACTGCACGCATCCATTACAGTGTTCAGATCACAAGTAAATCGACTACATACCTTTTCCCCGTGGCTCAGTTGACAGCACACTTGCTTCACATACTGAGGGATCGTGATTCTATCCCCGGCACAGGTGGAAACGTTGGGAATGTTTCCTTATACCTGCTGTCCCTGTTCAACTAATATTAAGTAGGTACCTGCGTGTTTGTCCACTGTATATTTGAACACTCAAGTTCATTTGAACCCACGAAAGTTCATAAACAGGAAGGTAATAAAGTACTTTTGGAAGAACCGTAAGTAGTAGGGGGGGGAGGGTTCTGGCCATTTAAGGGCGGTGCCTTGATGCTGGTGAAGGGTTCTTGATCCAAGGGAACAAAGTCACACATTGAGCAAAAATCTTAGTGTTTCACATAAATGATAAATATTAATTTTTCCATCAAAATATTCAACTGTTTTAAGTTTTTAATCAGTTTTTTCCGGTAAAATTAAAATGCTTTCATTTTTTAAGCTTTCCAAATAAATTCCTTTTTTTAAGAGTAAACTGAAGATATTTTGCCTTTTTTTTTAAGGTTTTGGAGGCATTTTTTTCACACTTATTTTATGCAGCAGCAGCTGCACGACCCGTACGGGATTAACGCTTCTCCGTCAGTATAATATTAATTCTAGAAATGAAGTTCAGCTGAGAGTTTTTACGAGGATAGTGAGGCTCAGGTTAGAGTATGTAGGAGAGAGGGAGATTAATCCCCAGTAAAAGTAGGCCTTAGTCAGTGATGTGTAATGTCACCGTGGTTGTTCATTATATTTATAGATGGAGTTGTAAGAGAAGTGAACGCGAGGGTGGTATCCAGAGGTGTGGGGTTAAAAGATGAAGAATCTAACACAGTTGCTCTTTGCTGATGACACTGTGCTTTTGGGAGGAAGAGAAGTTGCAGAGGTTGGTGGATGAGTTTGGTAAGGTATTTAAAAAAAAGAAAATTAAAAGTGAATATAGGAAAGAGCAAGGTGATGAGGATAAAAAAAATTTGGTAGTGAACGATTGGATATCAGATGGATATCAGATTGGGAAGAAGAAGGTATGGAGGAGGTGAATGTATTCAGATGTATTTGGGAGTGGACTTGTCAGCAGCTGGGTCTATGAAGATGAGTTGACTCATGGAATTGATGAGGGGAAAAAGGTGAGTATCCATGGAATGTTATCAATGGAAGTAAAGAGGGTAATGTATGAAAGTATAGTTATACCAATGTTCTTATTTGGATGTGAATCATGGATGGTGAATGTTGCAACAAGAAGGCTGGAGGCAGTGGAGATGTGTTTGAGGGCAATATATCCCTCCAAGAGAGAACCCCCAATAATGGATTCAAATTAGATAAGTTTAGATTTAGAATGGATATAGGAAAGTACTGGTTTGGAAATATGGTAGTTGATGAGTGGAACAATCTGCCTGGTAGGGTTATTGAAGCTAAAACCTTGAGTGATGTACAATGCAAAGAATTCGTAACTTGGAGATTAGGAGGACGTGAGGGGTTATGAAAAGTATTATCCAGAGGGCTGAGAAGGGGTTGTTGCGGTGGTTCGGACTTTTTGAGAGGATGGCACAAAACAGAATGACTTGAAGAGCGTAAAAATCCGTAGTGGAAGGAAGGCGAGTTAGGGGTTGGCCTAGAAAGGGTTGGAGGGAAGGAGTAGAGGAGGTTTTGTTTGCGAGGGGTTTGGACTTCCAGCAAGTGGGCGGGAGCATGTTAGATAGAAGCGAGTGGAAACAAATGATTTTCATGACTTGACGTGCTGTTGAAGTGTGAGCAACGTAAAATTTATGAAGGCATTCAGGGAAATCGGCAAGCCGGACTTGAGTCCTGGAGGTGGGAAGTACAGTGGCGGCACTCTGAAGGTGTGCTGATATGTTGCAGTTTTTTAACTGTTGTGTAAGCCCGCCTCTGGCAAGACAGTCATGGAGTGAATGATGATTAAAGTGTTTCTTCTTTTTCGGGTCACCCTGCCTCGGTGGGAAACGGCCGATTTGTTCCTTATGTAATAATCGCGAACAGGCGATACAAGATGCAAAACAATCACAGGGGAATTGAATGATAGCTCTAGGCCTTTCATGTTGCAATCAACACACCAGAAGCTTGCAGTGTTGCAGAAATGAGTAGGAAGTCCAGGCTGATTAGTTCAGAGAAACGTTTTTACTCGTTCCTACTTATTTCTGCAACATTGCAAGCTCCTAATGATGTGTTGATTCCAACACGAAAGACCTAGAACTATCATTCAACTCCCCCTGTGATTGTTTTGCACGAGGTTCCTTATATGACAGTACACAAATAACCCGACTTGCACCATTAACTATTGTGTGTATCTAGTTAATGGTGCAAAGCACCGGGGACCAAAACATCGTCATGTCTTAATATTGTTACAGTCACAGTATTGTATTTTTTGTTCTTCCTTATATAACCCTAAGAAATAACTTTCAAATTTACTTTGAATCTCTCATGAAATTGCAGTAACACCCGTTCCGTGATTCCTTTATTTTGAATATAAATATATGAAGCCCTTTTTCGTTAGCGGCCATTGTGAAGTTGACGGGTGGGAAGACACAGTTGTTAACCGGGTAGAAAATGTGCTCAAGTTCAGGTCAGGGTTTTCACCTGATTGACATTCTTGGAAAGGAATTGTGTGTGTGTGTGTGTGTGTGTGTGTGTGTGTGTGTGTGTGTGTGTGTGTGTGTGCTCACCTATTTGTACTTGCCTCTGTGGTTGCAGTGGTTGAGTCTCAGCTCCTGGCCTTGCCTCTTACACTGGCTGCAACTAAGTGGTCTCTTTGTTTTCTGCATTTATGAGCTGGATCATACCTGTCCTGAAAGATGTGTATACAGTAGATCATCGTTCACCCTCTCGTTGTATATGCTATGAGTTACTTCTGTATATACGTGGAGATACTCGCACCTTGGTAAACATTTGCAGTTTGGCCATATATACATTGAAATATGCACATATCTATGTATATTGACAGATACACTCCTTTTAATGTAAATATATCTTAATGTATTTTATACAACATCAAAATATCACACACACACACACACACACACACACACACACACACACACACACACACACACACACACACACACACACACACACACACACACACACACGTCTTAGTGACAGGTGACTGGGTCAAAATTGCAAGTAACAGTCAAAAAAAAAAAACTCACACAGGTGAAGTGTCTTTCGACAAGTGACTTTACCAGATGAGTAACCAACTCTGAAGACTGACGACTCGGATGATTTTTTTTCCACGAGCGACACTCAGTGCTGCCATTATCAGTACAAATTTTGACATAATCCCGAACCCCACCCGACTTCGAAGGAGCCATCAGCAGCATGCCCGTGCACTCTGCCCCAGGCCTGGACTCGTGCAACTCAATAATTCACAGAGAAATTGCTGCTTCACGCTTTATATATTTATACTAGTAAGGGCAGGTGTGGAGGCAGGTGTGGTTCCCAGTCATTAAAACTACTGGTTATATCAACTCCACAAAGGTGGTAGTAAAGACAGTTGACAAAAATATAGACCGATAGCGCTAACCTCACACATTATGAAGATAATATAATTAACTGTCATGTAGGCGCACCTCTGGCAAGACAGTGATGGAGTGAATAATGATGACAGTGTTTCTTCTTTTTCGGGTCACCCCGCCTGGGTGGGAAACGGCTGATGTTTTAATTAAAAAATATAATCTTTATTTCTACAAGGTATACAGACCATAGCTGACATCAATGATATACTACTATATAGAAAGCCCCTTGTTATGCTGAGCATTTCCCACAAATTAGGTCAATTTTGTCCCAGGATGCGACCCACACCAGTCGACTAACACCCAGGTACCTATTATAGTGCTAGGTAAAGAGTCCTAATGTTTCCACCTGTACCGGAGATCGAGCCACGGACCTCAGTGTGTGAGCTGAGTGCGCTAGTAGTGGAGCTACGTCTAATTGGTTGCTAGTTAACGGGTGGGTCAGGTCAGCAGCCAGGTCTGGTCTGAGACCTGGCCGCGGGGATGGTGACCCCTTCAAACATCAATGTAAGTGACCAAGTGCCCAGGTGGTCACAGTCAGACACACTCATAATAATTTGGTAGAGGATGGTAATTGTTTACCTGGAACGACTTGTTATGTCGCACGTTTTCTCTAGTTAACAGGTGTTTTTTCTAGCTGACAGGTGTTTTCCATAGCTGGCAAGTGTTTTATCTAACAGTTTTCTCTTGACGGGCATTATCTCTAGCTGACGGTTGTTTTCTCTAGCTGACATGTGTTTTCCCCTAGCTGGCAGGTGTTTGCTTTACCTGACAGGTGTTTTCTCTAGCTGACAGGTAATTCTAGTTTAGTATTCTCTTCCAAGACGGCGATGGAGTGACTGATGGTAAATGTGTCTTCTTTACGGGTCACCAGCCTCGGTGGGAGACTGCTCACTGCGCATCACAGTATACAGAACGTTATGTAAATTGCCGGTTTCCACGCCTGTGTATATTATGTATACTAATGTAAGGGAAGAAGTATACATTGTATATCAGGTGTGTATTTTAGGTATGTATTTCAAAGCATGCAAGTATGGCCATACCTGTGTATGACGAGTATCATACATGTTGTATGTCACTGGTCGAGAATACTGTAATGCGTAAAAAACTGTGATTAAGTTAAACTTCATGTATATTCACTGAGAACCATACACCTGTGTATATTCACTGAGAACCATACACCTGTGTATATTCACTGAGAACCATACACCTGTGTATATTCACTGAGAACCATACACCTGTGTATATTCACTGAGAACCATACACCTGTGTATATTCACTGAGAACCATACACCTGTGTATATTCACTGAGAACCATACACCTGTGTATATTTACTGAGAACCATACACCTGTGTATATTCACTGAGAACCATACACCTGTGTATATTCACCGAGAACCATACACCTGTGTATATACACTGAGAACCATACACCTGTGTATATTCACTGAGAACCATACACCTGCGCACACTGAGAACCATACACCTGTGTATATACACTGAGAACCTATACCTCTGTGTATACACTGAGAACCATACACCTGTGTATATACACTGAGAACCATACACCTCGTATATACACTGAGAATCATACACCTCGTATATACACTGGGAACCATACACCTGTGTATATACACTGGGAACCATACACCTGTGTATATACACTGAGAACCATACACCTGTGTATATACACTGAGAACCATACACCTGTGTATATACACTGAGAACCATACACCTGTGTATATACACTGAGAACCATACACCTCGTATATACGCCAAGGACCATACACATCTCAGTGTATATGCACATAATCATACACCTGCGTGTATATACAGTGGTAACCATACACCTTTGTGTATTCATTGAGACCCATACACACCTGTTAGTGTATATGAACTCAAAAACCATACACCTCTGTGTGTTTATGTACAGAAGCATACACTTGTGTGTATATATGCAGAAACATACACCTGTGTGTATATACACTGAGAACGAGTATATACATGTCAGTTAATAGGATATACTCACGCCACCTTTCCCCTACACCTGCTGATGCTCCTGTTCACCTAGTAGTAAGTAGGTACCTAGGTGTTAGTCGACTGTTGTGAGTGGCATCCTGGGGATGGTTGTATTATTATTTGTGTATTTGTTGAACATATATTACAATTGATTTCGGTGCTCATCCAATCACGGTCAATGATAAGGCTTCGGAGGCTTCGTGTAGGTTTATTTGGGGTCTTGGTACACAGGCAGTGTGTTTAAGTTGCCCAGGTCTGGAGGGCCATGCCTGCGAGAGAGGGACAGAGTAAACCTTGTTGCCTGAGCCATGTCGGCTGCCAGAGTGAGACAGAGGTAGCGTGGTATGGGCTGAGATAGGTAGGCCTATAGGTGGCAGCACCATAGTGCCACAAAATATAAACGCAACTGGGCATACATCGCTCGGCCACCTATCCATGATTGACTGAAAAAAAAAAATTTGGTCTCAGGAACAGAGCACAGAACACACAATAAAAACATACATGTGTACATAGATAAAAGAAAATCTTCCTACAGGGAAGGAAGAAAAAAAGGGGGATGCTAAGCATCATGGTCCAAGGGAGTGAGCTTCGGTGGCCATCACTGCACTCCTTCCTGCAACTGGACAGATACTGCAACATGGGAGACATCGCTGCGACTAAGCTATGATGTAAAGGGGTACAGTCTCCTCTAGAATGGTGAAGCAGTCATCGTGGACTAGTCGCTGCAGGGTTCACCCATCCTGGGGCACAACCTGCTAGTGCCCTCGAGTGAGACGTCGTCAGTACTCGGCAACTGGGCAGGACTTCTTCTGACAAGTGACTCAGGACATTTCTCGACTGGTAGTGTCACGGGCTGTAACTGCCGGCGAGAGTGGAGCGAGTCAGCAGAGACGACTCAGCGAAACATCTGGAGTACATCATAACTGGAGTGCAGGCTGCTCACTGAAGCTGTGATATGAGTCAAACAGTCGCCTGCCGACAGGGCTACTGCGGCTTGATGATGTCATCTTCTCGACAGTTGGAGTCATAGCAGAGGATAGTCTAAATGTCCTCGGACTGGTTTTCTACATATAACTGCACTCTGATGGTCAGGAGGTGGCGTGAAATGAGTCTCAACAGGGAGTTGTAACAGGTACAACTCAGGCAAGGTGTCAACGAATGGTAAACATAGGAACTTTCTGTTCATGGGGGTCTCAGACCCTTGACTGACTAGTGTCAGTTATCAAACGGTCACAACGCGGTGACATATAACACAAGGGTCTTACCAATGGTCTGGGCTGAGACCACACTGTGGTCTACACGCACATCTGGGCTCAGATCACACATCGGGACACACAGAAAACTGCACACACTGCGCATGCGGTTACTGCACGGCTTGTGCTAGCAAAAAAAAAATGCTTTTCTGTGCAAAAAATCGACACTAAGGCATTCACGAACATATGAGAACACTAATCAGAAACACTGACTGAGAGGAATTAACACTTAACATATATCTTCTCGCGATCCTCTCAACAATACTGCAATAAATTACTCACTGTGACACTATAACTGTGGTGATGCCAGGCAAGACGTCGTGAGGGATGTGGGATGACGTAAGGTGACGTCAGGGCAGCATCGTTGGTGACATCGCGAGGTGACGTTGGGCAGATGTCCAGGGTGACGTCAGGCAGACATCCTGGGGGACGTCAGGCAACGTCCTGGAGTGACATCACAAGGTGACATCAACGTCCCGGAGTGACATTGCGTGGTGAAGTCAGGCAGTGTCCTGGAGTGATGCTGCAAGGTGATGTCACTTGAAGTCTTGCAGTGTCTTCGATGTATGACACTGTCATGCAGACTCGGATGTCATCCACAAAGGAAGACAATATGCTGTGGCTGACATCTCTGTCTGTCAGATATGAGGATGAGGAACAGGATGGGAGCGAGTATTGTACCTTGTGGAATTCAGCTTTTCACTATGGCCACCTCAGACTTTGCTCTGTTTACTATTACCCGTTGTGTTCTATTCGTTAGGAAGCTATGGATCGATCTACCAACTTTTCCCGTTTTTCCTTTATCACGCATTTTGTTCGCTGTTACACTATGGTCACACTTGTCGAAGGCTTTCGCGAAGTCTGTGGATACTGCATCTGTATTTTGTTTGTCCTCTAGTGCATCTAAGACCTTTGATATACCTTTACCTATGAAGAGTTTAGAGAGTTTCACTACTCTCGGAGCCCGACCACGGGCCAGGCTCCTCTGGTGCTTGCCTGGTCAACCAGGCTGTTGCTGCTGGAGGCCCGTTGCCCCACATATCCATTACAGCCTGTTTGATCTGACACCTGGTGAAGATACTTGTCCAGTTTCCTCTTGAAGGCTTCTACATTTGTTCCAGCAGCGTTTCTGATATCTTCTGGTAAGATGCTGAAAAGTCTGGGACCCCGGATGTTGATACAGTGTTCTCTTATTGTCCCCACCGCACCCCTGCTCCTCACTGGGTTTATTTTACACTTCCTCCCATATCTCTCACTCCAGTATGTTGTTATGGCAGTGTGCAGATTTGGGACCAAGCCCTCGAGTACCTTCCAGGTATATATTAGTATTTATCTCTCATACATGTGGTCCAGTCCAGTAGCTGGGACAGGCAGGATTATTATTATTATAATCAAGGGGGAAGCGCTAAACCCAGAGGATTATACAGCGCCTGGGGGGGGGTGTGTGGAAGGCATTCAGGCTTAATTCGGGGAACTGGAGCACGGATCCAATTCCCTAAATCAAGAGCCCCTCACCAACATCAAGGAACCTTCCTTGAGGGGGGGGGGGACAGGCAGGAGCGACCTGCTCAATACCCATGTTGCCCTGGGGTGTGTAACTAGTATCTGCATGGTTGCCGATCTTGCTTTTGTAATTATTTGCTATTGCATCTGTGTATTTGTTCAACATAGTTTTGTATTTGTTCATATTTGTGTATCTCGACATATTTGTGTATTTCTTCCACTTGTTTGTGTATTTGTGTAATACTTATTGAATATATGTTGGTATAATTACCGACAATATGTAAAGTAAAAGGACACAAGTGCAACTAATGTGATATTTTATTGTGGCAACGTTTCGATCTCCAGGAGCTTTGTCAAGCCGGCATGACAAAGCTCCTGGAGAGCGAAACGTTGCCACAATAAAATGTCACATTAGTTGCACTTGTGTCCTTTTACTTTATATGTTTTACTTATTTCTGTATTTGTTCTCGTAATTATTTTTTTTTTTTTGTTTCAGATTAGGCGGTGATGCTGTGTGTTTGTGAACACTGTGGTGGGCGCTTGGTGTAAGTAATTAACACACACTGTGTTTGTTCTGGTGCCCCAATAGTGACACTGTGATAACGGGGAAGGAGTGCCACACTGTTGAAGGGTGCCAACGATAAATGGGAGTGCCAACAGGTGATCAGCTTGCGTGTTACTTGCGGCGCGTAAAGAATCTTCCCGTGGTGTGCCAGCATTGACAGACGGTGTATAGAGCTGACAGTGTGTATGTAGAACAGTGATAATACTGTGCGTAGTGTCAGCAAACAACGTGGTGCGTAGTGTCAGCAGTTAGCGCGGTGCGTAGTGTCAGCAAACAACGTGGTGCGTAGTGTCAGCAGTTAGCGCGGTGCGTAGTGTCAGCAAACAACACGGTGAATAGTGTTAGCAAACTACACGGTACATAGTGTCAGCACTCAACGTGGTGCGTAGCGTCAGCAGTCGACGCGGTGCGTAACGTCAGCAATCATCGCGGTGCGTAGCGTAAACAGTCAGTGCGGTGCGTAGCGTCAGTATATGTATAGTGCGTAGTGCGAACTGCCAGTAAGGTACTGTTTACAGTGCCAACAGGAGCAGCTGTTTGCCTCAACAGGTAAGAATGTGCTGTGTCAACAGGTAACAGTGTTAGAAGTTATGTCTTGTTTCTTCAGATTTTCTTTTAGCATTATAAATATGATGGATCTAAAGGAACGACCACAGGCCGGTTATTCAACTAAGAACGACCACAGACTGGTTAACTAGTTAGGAACGACCACAGACCAGTTAACTAGATAAGAACGACCACAGACCAGTTAACTAGATAAGAATGACCACAGACCAGTTAACTATATAACGACCACAGACCAGTTAACTAGATAAGAACGACCACAGACCAGTTAACTAGATAAGAACGACCACAGACCAGTTAACTAGATAACGACCACAGACCAGTTAACTAGATAAGAACGACCACAGACCAGTTAACTAGATAAGAACGACCACAGATCAGTTAACTAGATAAGAACGATCACAGACCAGTTAACTAGATAAGAACGACCACAGACCAGTTAACTAGATAAGAACGACCACAGACCAGTTAACTAGATAAGAACGACCACAGACCAGTTAACTAGATAAGAACGACCACAGACCAGTTAACTAGATAAGAACGACCACAGACCAGTTAACTAGATAATAACGACCACAGACCAGTTAACTAGATAAGAACGACCACAGACCAGTTAACTAGATAAGAACGACCACAGACCAGTTAACTAGATAAGAACGACCACAGACCAGTTAACTAGATAAGAACGACCACAGACCAGTTAACTAGATAAGAACGACCACAGACCAGTTAACTAGATAAGAACGACCACAGACCAGTTAACTAGATAAGAACGACCACAGACCAGTTAACTAGATAAGAACGACCACAGACCAGTTAACTAGATAAGAATGACCACAGACCAGTTAACTAGATAAGAATGACCACAGACCAGTTAACTAGATAAGAACGACCACAGACCAGTTAACTAGATAAGAACGACCACAGACCAGTTAACTAGATAAGAACGACCACAGACAAGTTAACTAGATAAGAACGACCACAGACCAGTTAACTAGATAAGAACGACCACATACCAGTTAACTAGATAAGAACGACCACAGACCAGTTAACTAGATAAGAACGACCACAGACCAGTTAACTAGATAACGACCACAGACCAGTTAACTAGATAACGACCACAGACCAGTTAACTAGATAAGAATGACCACAGACCAGTTAACTAGATAAGAACGACCACAGACCAGTTAACTAGATAAGAACGACCACAGACCAGTTAACTAGATAAGAACGACCACAGACAAGTTAACTAGATAAGAACGACCACAGACCAGTTAACTAGATAAGAACGACCACAGACAAGTTAACTAGATAAGAACGACCACAGACCAGTTAACTAGATAAGAACGACCACAGACAAGTTAACTAGATAAGAACGACCACAGACCAGTTAACTAGATAAGAATGACCACAGACCAGTTAACTAGATAAGAACGACCACAGACCAGTTAACTAGATAAGAACGACCACAGACCAGTTAACTAGATAAGAACGACCACAGACAAGTTAACTAGATAAGAACGACCACAGACCAGTTAACTAGATAAGAACGACCACAGACCAGTTAACTAGATAACGACCACAGACCAGTTAACTAGATAACGACCACAGACCAGTTAACTAGATAAGAATGACCACAGACCAGTTAACTAGATAAGAACGACCACAGACCAGTTAACTAGATAACGACCACAGACCAGTTAACTAGATAACGACCACAGACCAGTTAACTAGATAAGAATGACCACAGACCAGTTAACTAGATAAGAACGACCACAGACCAGTTAACTAGATAAGAACGACCACAGACCAGTTAACTAGATAAGAACGACCACAGACAAGTTAACTAGATAAGAACGACCACAGACCAGTTAACTAGATAAGAACGACCACAGACAAGTTAACTAGATAAGAACGACCACAGACCAGTTAACTAGATAAGAACGACCACAGACAAGTTAACTAGATAAGAACGACCACAGACCAGTTAACTAGATAAGAACGACCACAGACAAGTTAACTAGATAAGAACGACCACAGACCAGTTAACTAGATAAGAACGACCACAGACAAGTTAACTAGATAAGAACGACCACAGACCAGTTAACTAGATAAGAACGACCACAGACAAGTTAACTAGATAAGAACGACCACAGACCAGTTAACTAGATAAGAACGACCACAGACAAGTTAACTAGATAAGAACGACCACAGACCAGTTAACTAGATAAGAACGACCACAGACAAGTTAACTAGATAAGAACGACCACAGACCAGTTAACTAGATAAGAACGACCACAGACAAGTTAACTAGATAAGAACGACCACAGACCAGTTAACTAGATAAGAACGACCACAGACAAGTTAACTAGATAAGAACGACCACAGACCAGTTAACTAGATAAGAACGACCACAGACAAGTTAACTAGATAAGAACGACCACAGACCAATTAACTAGATAAGAGGAACAACCACATTTTTTTATTCATGTTATGTGCTAAACTCGTGTGGGTCATTCAGGGCAAGACATGGTGGAGGCTCGAACCCCCGTCTGCTGAACATGTTGAGTACCAAGTTAGTGGAGATGTGATGGTTCTTCGCTATTACTGCCAGTACTACTACTGCTGCTTCTACTACTAGTAGTACTACTACTGCTGCTTCTACTAGTAGTACTACTACTGCTCCTACTACTACTAGTACTACTACTCTACTACTGCTGATTCTACTACTACTGCTGCTACTACTACTACGACTATTACTACTAGTAGTAGTAGTAGTAGTACTACTGCTACTACGACTGCTGCTACTACTACTGCTCCTACTATTACTACTGCTGCTACTACTACGACTACTACTAGTACTACTACTGCTAGTACTACTACTGCTTCTACTACTACTACTACTGCGGTCACTACTACTACTACTACTACTACTACTACTCCTGCTACTATTACGGCTACTACTACTACTGCTTCTACTACAGTTTTACTACTACTACTACAACTATTACCACCACCATTACACACACATCGAATTGGTAAAGCACGGGATTCATACACAGTTTTAAGAACAGGTATAATAGGTTTTACCGTCAGGAAAGAGTAAACCCAGTATCCCACAGCAGAGATCCTGTCTGCTGCTGCAGCCACTAACAGGCGAGTACACAGTGGTACTGTACCACACAGACTGGTATTGCAACCTGACCTGTTACAGACTATTACCAGAATATCGGTGAGGGGCAGGAAGTGTCAATCACTCCATCACCTGGTTGTCCTGAAATCGCATCTGATTGTGACACCATCAGAAAAAATGAGGGGGGGTTAAGTATTAGATTTCATAATAACTGGTTTGTGATAAATGGCTTAGACAAGCAATAAGTTGAGGAATGGGACATTTATTCAACATTTTGGAATGTTTATTGAGGAAACGTTTCGCCACACAGTGGATCCATTAATCCGGTACAAAGATGAATGGTGGAAATAGAGGAAGAGTTTCAGGTAATCAGTCCCCCAGCCTGGAATCGATGTGTTCAGTCCAGTCTTGAAGAAAGTACACAAATAACTCACACATAGGAGAGAAAGGAACTTCCGACAACGTTTCGGTCCGACTTTGATCATTTACATAGTAACACTGTGAATTTGTAAATGGTCCAAGTTTTTTTCTTCTATGTGCTGGGTTATTTGTGTACTGATGAAAGAACCCAAAGACTGGAAGCAACATTAAAGAAAAACAGAAGGTTGTGGGCAAAATGATCTGATGATCTGGTTTATGACCAAAGTTTTGGTAAGATGGGGAAGGTAGAAGGATGGGTAAGGATGGAAATATGGGTAAAGGGTGGGTAGGGGTATGGGAGGTAGGGTAATAAAGGTAAGTGACTCAACCACTTTGGTGCATTTTAATACAAGTGTGTGTGTGTGTGTGTGTTGTGTTATTCATGAACTTCATAGGATGGGGTATGCCACACTACCCATCAGTGGCACACCTGTATACAAATTGCACACATGTATGATGCTAAGTTGGTAGGAGGTATACTTCTTGCTATTTCCATTTTTCTGCAAGAGGTTGGTTGCAGGGCGTTTGTTAGAGACGGTAGTTGCAAAGCACTTGCTAGAGATGGTTGCAGGGTGCTTGCTAGAGATGGTGGTTGCAGGGTGCTTGCTAGAGATGGTGGTTGCAGGGTGCTTGCTAGAGATGGTTGCAGGGCACTTGATGGAGGTCGGTTGCTTTCCTGGAGTTGTTGGTTGTGGTGGCCTGCCGTTGAGATTTGCAGATGCTACATGGGTAGATTAAAGTGTTAAGTAGTTAGAAGGTAAGTCTTCATAAACTGGGGAAGTTTTATCCTTATTGGACATAGAATGGTTCTGATGGTACTCATTCTTCTGTATCTTCAAGGAGATTACTCAGGATCATTGGTCTCGGGAAGTTCCTATGGATGAAGCGTCGGAGTCTTTGTTGGAGGGTCATTCTTTGGGTTCTGTGGGGAGGTGTGTTGATGTAGTTGGTGTTCGTTGGTTGGGGAGAGTTTTCTCTGTCTGGTATACAGAGTTCTTGCCAGTCATATAACTGTCTCTTCTTCAGTTTATCTAGCCTGCCACATATTGCATCGATATCCGTCTGGTGTCTGTGAGAAAGTGGAGTGCTCTGTCCTGAACTCTTTGTAGCTGTGGCATGTTGGATTTCGTTGTTAGTGACATGGACACACAAGGATATTCAGGCATAGGTCTTATCATCATCTTGTACAGGGGCTTCTTCATGTGGGAAGGGGCTTGATTAAACCCTGTATAGCTGACTGAGGTGGACTTTTGCTAAGTTCACCTTTTTCTAGATGTGAGATGTGGAGTGGAGTAGTCTGTCGATCTCATATCCCAAGATCTTGTTCGGGTTTCTGTTGGTGATTGGTATGCCTGTAATGGAGATACCCACCTTGTTGTCAATAGTTGTGGGAAAACATCCGATGGTGCTGATGAGGACTTTGTCCGGATTGGTCGTAGTTCTCTATTTCTTTTTCCAGTTGGCTATTCTTTGCAGTTCCGTGTTCATTTTCTCCATTGCCCTTACATACCTGTTTTTTCCAGATATGGGGACGGATGACACTACATGGATAACGTCGTCAGCGAATTGGGTGATGATGGTATGATTGAATTCAGGTTGGAGGTCGTTGACGTATATGTTGAAGAGTATAGGGTTGAGGCACGAGCCCTGTGGCACCCCAGCTGTCGGTGTGAAAGGCTTTGCCGACTTACTGTTGAAGTTGGGGATGATGCTTTTTCCTGATAACAAATTGTATATAAGCCTGAGGAGGGTCTAGTTTTGGTCTGGAAGGTCGGCAGGTTTGAATATGAGGCCGTCGTGCCACAGGCTGTCAGAAGCTTTGTGTACATCTCTAGTTTGCAATTAGGGCAAGGTTGCCCTGTTTCCTCCGGCTAGCCACAGCATCGAAGATGGTATTGATAGCGTGTTGGGTTCCTCGGTGGGTCTTGAAGCCACACTGTTTTTCAGTGAAGAGGTGATTGAAATTGATGTAGCAGTTCAGTCTATTGGAGATAATTTTTTCGAAGATTTTGCCAGTGACTTCTAGTAAGGAGAGAGGACTGTAGTTCTCCAGGTTATGACTGTCTTTGTTGGGTTTTGCAATGAATGTCATCCGTGCTGTCTTAAGTGTCACGATAAAGTGTCCAGAGGCATATTTCAATTTCTGGGTAGGTACCTTAATTGTTGTACTGTTATGCCTGAGGGGCTATGGGCTTTATTTCTCATTCTGCCTATGACTTGGCACATCTCTCCATTGGTTGACTCACTGGTAGTGGTTATTGTTGAATATTCTACTATCATTGTATGAAAGAATTTTCTCTGACACTTCACCCATCAAATTGGCTTCGTCCTGCGGGTCCTCAAGGAGGGTAGTCACTTCCTCACCATCTTCGGTGAAGGAGTGAGTTAGGAGTTGCATAGGCGTGGGTTTGGCCCCCAGAACTGATCAGGACAGTGCTTGTCTTGGTTAGCATGGAAAACAAGATATTTCCATATTTCTCTTTAGTGATGGGTGATTAGGATGATTAGTTTCCTCATCCCGTTCAGTACAGCCCAGGTGGCCTATCCCATTTGGTGGTGCCTTCTGCACTCTGCTTGGTTATTATTCAGGTTGTCCTTAATTTCTCTGGCTGGTTTGTATTGCTGGTAGATCTTTGATGTTGGTTCTCAGCATGCATGGGCGGCCTCAGAGATTCTTTCGTGGAGGAAGCTGATTGCCTCGTCTATTGCGGTTGAGGGCTGGTTCTCAGGCGAAACAGTATGGTTATTGCCTGGGTAGTCCCTGAATGGGTCAAAGACTAGGGTTTTTAGGTTGGGTTTCGGAGGGGTGGGTAACCGGAATGGCAAAATGAGGGGAAGGGTGGAAGGGCCAGTTATAATGAAAGAGAAAAGCGGGAGCAGAGTCATCAGGAGACGACTATAATAGAATGGCGTGAACTGACATTGTTAAAAGTGTTCTCTCCGGCCAAGTTGATGAGCAAGAAACATGTCCAACACTTAGATACCTTTAATATTGAAACATTCTGCTTGGGCAGCAAGCTTCACTACTTGAGCCTCCTTTACAGGCGATACATTTTATCTCGGTAGGTATATAGATAAAAGGTTCAGACAACCGACAAACTGATCAATTAGACACTTCTGCAACACTTGCGTAACACTGTTGTGGAAACTTTTCTCCACACAGTGGCTTCATCAGTCCAATTCAAAGAATAGTGAAGATCAGGAGATTGAGGTAATGAGCCCCTCAGCCTGGGGTCGATGTAATCAGTCCATCAGTCTTGATAAGAATACAGAATATGCACGGAGAAGGATCTCATATACTGCAGACGGGTGAGGTGAGGCAGTCGTAGGCGGTGTCACCTTGGACAAATCCACAGGTGGAAATAGGTCATGACTATAGGTTAAGCCTGCGTAGAATTCTCTGTATCAAGATCCCAAGATGTTGCTGTCTGACAGCAGTATAGATAGATGGTTCAGAGAGCCGACAAGTTGATAGATTAAACACGTGTGCAACACTTTGGGTATCTTTATTGAGTGGTTAAATGTTTACACAAAGATACCCAAGAGTTGCACATGTTCTCACCTAATTGTGGTTGCAGAGGTCGATTCATAGCTCCTGTCTCATTTCTCTAACAGTGTAGGTACCAAAGTGTTACATGTATGTCTTACCCATCATCAGCTTCAGCAGAGATGATCACTAGAGACTGCGAGATTTAGTAAGTGATAGAAGAGAAGACGTAAATCTGGTAATAACAGACCAGGCAAGCTGGAGGAAAGATACAGTGACAGTATGATGTGCGGCCTTGAAGAGGCTGATGGTAGGTTAGGAAGGTGATGCATGGAGGCGGAACAAACAGTTACAGTGATCACAAAATGTACAGGAGAGGAGAAGAGGAATTAGAGCAGATGGAAAAAATAGAGAATCTGGAAGTTCTCCCGTGACAGTGACAGTTGAACTATGTGGGGAGGAGTATTACTTGGAATTTACCTGCAGTTGTTTCCTGTGGTCATTGCCCCCGCGGCCTTGTCCCAGACCAGGCCTGCTGGTTGTTGGTCTGATCGATCAAGCTGTTAGTGCCCTCCGCCTGCAGTCCGGAGTGTGTACAACAACCCGGTTGATCAGGAACTATCAAGGTATCTGTCGAGCTCCCTCTTGAAGACAGTTGGGGGTTTATTGGTAATCCCCCTTATGCATGACAACAGGATGCTGAGGAGTCGTGGTCCCGTGAGGTTAACCAGACTCAGGGTCGACCCACTAAATGATTTTTTTATGACAGACTCAAAATTTGGTCACTTCAAAAATTTCTGATATTATCCGAACACCAAAAGACTTCGAAAAGGCAATTAATGACATGCCCATGCACTCTGCCCCAGGCCCGGACTTATGAAACTCCGTGTTCATCAAGAACTGCAAGAAGCCTCTGTCACGTGCCTTCAGCATTCTTTGGAGAGGGAGCATGGACACAGCGGTCATCCCACACTCACTAAAATCAACAGACATAGCCCCGCTTTACGAAGGTGGTAGTAAAGCAATTACGAAGAACTACACACTGATAGCGCTAACATGATAGCGCTAACATACAATATCATAAAAATCTTTGAAAGGGTTCTAAGAAGCAAGATCACCCACCACCTAGATACCCATCAGTTACACAACCCAGGACAACATGGGTTTAAAGCAGGTCGCTCCTGTCTGTCCTAAAGCTACTGGACCACTATGACAAGGTCCTGGATGCTTTGGAGGATAAACAAAATGCGATATTGTATACACAGACTTTGCAAAAGCCTTCGACAGTTAATAGCATAGTGTGATAGCACACAAAATGCGTAATGAAGGGATAACAGGAAAAGTTGGTAGATGGATTTATAACTTCCTAAAGAACACAAAGAACAGTAAACAGACCCAAGTCTGAGGCAGCTATAGTGAAAAGCTTTGTTCCACAAGGCACAGTACTCGCTCCCATCTTACCCCTCATTCTCATATCTGACATAGAGATGTAAGCCACAACTCCGCGTCTTCCTTTGCGGATGACACCCGAATTATGACAGTGTCCTCCATCGAAGACACTGCAAGACTCCAAGCGGAGTATGAAACAAATTTTAACCACACAGAGCGAAAAACTAATTTGAAAGATCTGGGAGTGATAATGTCAGAGGATTTCACCTTCAAAGACCACAACAATGTATCTACCTCATCTGCTACAAAAATGATAGGATGGATAATGAGAACCTTCAAAACTAGGGACGCCAAGCCCATGATGATTCGCTTCAAATCGCTTGTTCTCTCTAGGCTGGAATACTGTTGTACACTACACCCTTCAAGGCAGGCGAAATTGCTGACCTAGAGAATGTATAGAGAACGTTCACTGCACACACAAATACGATAAGGCACCTGAATTACTGGGAACGGTTGAAGTCCCCTGATTTGTATTCCCTGGAACGCAGGCGAGAAAGATACATGATAATATACACTTGGAAAATCCTAGAGGGATTAGTACCAAACTTACACATGAAAATCACTCCCAATAAAAGCAAAAGACTCGGCAGGAGGTGCAACATTCCCTCATTGAGAAGCAGGGGGGGTCATAAGTGCACTGAGAAAAACACAGTAAGCGTCAGGGGCCCAAGACTGTTCAACTGCCTCTCAGCATACATAAGGGGGATTACAAATAGACCTCTGGCTGTCTTCAAGAAAGCGCTGGACAGACACCTAAAGTCAGTACCTGATCAGCCGGGCTATGGTTCGTACGTCGGTTTACGTGCGGCCAGCAGTAACAGCCTGGTTGATCAGACCCTGATTCACCACGAGGCCTGCTCTCAGACCGGGCCGCGGGGGCACTGACCCCCGAAACCCTCTCCAGGTAAACTCCCTTAACACTTCATCGCTCCCCTCCTTTTCATTGGGGTATCCTGCACCGTCTGCCAAGATTCTTGTATTCATAAGTAGTAACTTCAGTGTGCAGGTTTTGGATCAGTCCTTCCAGTATCTTTATATTGATAAACCCGGCCTCTCTTACCTCAGTAGGACAATATTCAAACATAACAGGCAACCACCCTCCCTCATCTGCAAGTTTAGTCATCCTGGTGTGACGGGAAACAACCCATCACACAGGATAGTTGTTCACTGTCATATCTCATCACACAGGATAGTTGTTCACTGTCATATCTCATCACACAGGATAGTTGTTCACTGTCATATCTCATCACACAGGATAGTTGTTCACTGTCATATCTCATCACACAGGATAGTTGTTCACTGTCATATCTCATCACACAGGATAGTTGTTCACTGTCATATCTCATCACACAGGATAGTTGTTCACTGTCATATCTCATCACACAGGATGGTTGTTCACTGTCATATTTCATCACACAGGATGGTTGTTCACTGTCATATTTCATCACACAGGATAGTTGTTCACTGTCATATTTCATCACACAGGATGGTTGTTCACTGTCATATTTCATCACACAGGATGGTTGTTCACTGTCATATTTCATCACACAGGATGGATTAAATATATAGGGTTAAAAATCTGCCAGCCTGAGCTGGTAGACTTCAGTAGTGTCAGCCTGAGCTGGTAGACTTCAGTAGCGTCAGCCTGAGCTGATAGACTTCATTAGTGTCAGCCTGAGCTGGTAGACTTCAGTAGCGTCAGCCTGAGCTGATAGACTTCATTAGTGTCAGCCTGAGCTGGTAGACTTCAGTAGTGTCAGCCTGAGCTGGTAAACTTCAGTAGTGTCAGCCTGAGCTGGTAAACTTCAGTAGTGTTAGCCTGAGCTGGTAGACTTCAGTAGTGTCAGCCTGAGCTGGTAGACTTCAGTAATGTCAGCCTGAGCTGGTAGACTTCAGTAATGTCAGCCTGAGCTGGTAGACTTCAGTAGTGTCAGCCTGAGCTGGTAGACTTCAGTAGTGTCAGCCTGAGCTGGTAGACTTCAGTAGTGTCAGCCTGAGCTGGGAGACTTCAGTAATGTCAGCCTGAGCTGGAAGACTTCAGTAATGTCAGCCTGAGCTGGTAGACTTCAGTAGGGCAGTGAGGATATCAAATATTCCATTAAAGGCTCACCAGCTATAACAACTTCAAGGTTCCCTTCCAGCAGAGTTAAATTTACTACCACTTGTGAATTGTTATATAGGAGACAAAGACTAGTTAATTGTGCATCCCATATCCATCCTATGGAGTCACAATGTAGACGATAGTGACTAGTTTATTGTGCATCCCATATGTATCTTGTGGACGGTAGCGCAAGAATATACGGGGACAATAAACTGCCTTGAAACTAAGCCCCAGAAAGAGTTAACAGGGGTACATCTGGATATATATCCACAGTTTATATTTGATCTGTAATAAGCAAATTTAGGATATTTGATAAAGTGCCTCGTATCCTATCTTCATTAATAAGATTTCTTGGCATATCACATAGGCTATTACACTATCTCTATATTTTTCAATAAGTGGACAATAAAGCACATAGTGATCAAAATAGTGACCATAGGGCTGCTCACACACTTCGTATTTAGTTTGATCATCATCTGTGTATCTCGCAAGCTGTCAGAAAGACTTGTAACCGAGCCTGAGCCTGGCTGCTACAATATCAGTCAGTTTACTTAGCAAGTAAATGTACTTATCTACGTTCATGTTATCATAGTGAGTGATAGATCTACTTAGGCTTCTAACTGTGTTCCTATAACATTCAGGTGATTTACTTGGCTACAGGAAAAAATGCCTGCATTTCGTGGGCTCGTCTCGCTTGCCCGGGATTCGAACCTGGGGATTTTTGTTGTAAACCAACGTTCTCACAATGAGTTGCTGGGTAAGTTGGGATGGACGGGGAATGGAGGAAATGGAAGGGAAATAAGTAGGTGATATTGAGTTAGGTGTATGAGGTGCCGTGGTGGGGAGGCTGGTGGATGTGTTGGGTGCTGGGAGGTGCTGCGTTGGGGAGGTTGTTAGAGAGGGGGAGGAATATCCAGGTGTGTCGGTGAGGTGTTTACTTATTGGGTGTGTGGGGGGAAGTGGAATGTCGGGGAGGGGAGTTAAAGGAATGAGGGATGGTGGACCAGGCAGAAAGTTGGACAGAGAGAGAGAGAAAGAGTATTCACTCATATGTCGTTGCAGAGGTCGAGTCACAACTTCTGTGTGTGTCTCTGTGCTCACTTATTTGTACTCAGCTGTATGTGGTTGCAGGGGTCGATTCTCAGGTCCTGACCTTGCCTCTCCGCTGGCTGTTACTGGGTTCACTCCTGATTGCGTGATCACTATCATACCCCTTCTTACAGCTGTGTATGGATCTCGTTTTGGCCACTTTGCTGCCTAGGTCATACCGTTAAAGAAGTATTTCCTAACATCCCTGTGACTCATCTGTGATTTTAGTTTCCAGCTGTAACCTCGTTTATCTAAAATCAGACTCTCCAACAGACTAGCCCTGTCCACCTGGTCAATCCTTCTTAGTATTATGTACGTCGTAATCATAAGAACATAAGAAAAGAGGAACACTGCAGCAGGCCTGTTGGCCCATACTAGGCAGGTCCTTTACAATTCATCCCACTAACAAACATTTGACCAACCCAACTTTCAATGCCACCCAAGAAACAAGCTCCGATGTACAAGTCCCACTCAAATCCAACCCCTCCCACTCATGTACTTATCCAACCTAAATTTGAAACTACCCAATAACCAAACTAGGTAGACTGTTCCACTCATCAACTACCCTATTTCCAAACCAATACTTTCCTATGTCCTTTCTAAATCTAAACTTATCTAGTTTAAATCCATTACTGCGGATTCTCTCTTGGAGAGATATCCTCAAGACCTTGTTAATATTCCCTTTATTAATACCTATCTCCCTGATTCTTCTGTTTTCTAATATCCTGGGGAAAAGCTTCTCTGATCTCTCTGGGACTAGTCTCGCTGGAAAATTTGCTCCATTTCTAGTTTGCTAACATGCTTTATCAGATGCGGGTTTCTTACTACTGGTGCTGCATATTCTATGTATAGTGTCGTGAATGACTCCTTGTTGAGGTTCCTGAAAGCTATACTGAAATTTGCCAGTTTTGCGATTTCCTAATGTGAAAGACTCGGAACTGTGCTCCCCTTGAGGTTTACATAATGTGTCCACTAAGCCTGTACTCTTTTTCTGGTCTTCTTTACCTTTCCCCGATTTTCATAATTTTACATTTGCTAGGGTTACATTCTAACAGCCACTTCTCCAGCTCTATTTGTAGTCTTACTGGGTCTGTTCCTGTTTGTATTATCCTGGTCAGTTTTACTTTTAAGAACAGAGACACCTTTGATGCTATTTATTCTGTATTGTAGTTTGTATACACAAAGTATAATACTGGTCCAAGTACTGACCCATTTGGAACCTCACTCGTCACTCTCGACTATCACACCTCTTTCTTTTATATTAACAAACATTATCTCTCAGTTCACCGCAGAATTCGAACCTACACACTCTGCATCAAGGTACGTGGTACGTGGCCGAGGATCTGGCCGAGTGGCGTAAGTACTGTATAATTTCATGCTGAGTACACAGGTTCGAATCCTGCTGTGAACTGAGATAATGTTTGTAAATAATTTCACCCGTTTGCGAATTGTTAAACATCTTTTTATGTTAAATATCCCTTGATCCACTGTAGAACTTTCCTTGTTATTCCAGCCTCTTCCTCTAGGCTTTAACCCAGACACCTGCAATATTGTATCAGACGCCTTCTTACACTCCAAAAATATGTTTCACTTTTTCTTTCTTAACTAAAATGAAATTCGGCTCCAGAGGAATGTTAATATCAGAACATCTGCAAAACCTAAAGTTGTTGAACATTTAAGTGATAACAAGTGAGAGAGATAAGCAGTGGACAGTGTCAAGAGTCCACTGTCTAACTTTCGTTACTTTGTCTTAGAACTCGAGCACATTAATGATACAAGATTTGCCACCAAACCCATGTTTATAAATCTGGTTTTCTGCAAGTGCTCCACAGCTCTCCTTGGTTTAGCGCTTCTTTTTGATTATAATAATAATAATCCACAGGTCTCCTGATAATCTTCTCCATAATCTTGCATGTCAGTGACACTGACGTCTATCTAGTTCAGCGCTACTGTCTCTCCCCTTTTCTTAAATAGCAAGACTAAGTCCGCTGTTCTCCAGACGTCAGACAGCTTCCCTGTTTCAGTTAACTTGCTGAATATTGGTGCCGGTGGTTCACACAATGCCTCTGCTCACTCTCGCAGAACCTACAGAGAGATGTTGTTTGGGCCCATTAACTTCGAGGTATCCATCTCGCTTAGGAAGTTTCTTCACCTCACCTCCAGTGTGTATACCGTGTCCAGTGTGGTAGCAGTGATGGTATACATTACCAACAGTCTGATGTGTAAGACATGTGCTATACCTGGATGTCTTTTCAGGATAAAGATGTACATGTCCTGCTCAACACTGTGTCCAGTACTTGTTTGTGCACATTCTGTCTGTCTTGCAGTGTTTCTGATGTTTCTGATTCCATATACAATGTCTAGAATTTGCATGAGATCACCGCCCCCGCGGCCCGGTCCCAGACCAGGCTTCCTGGTTGCTGACCTGATCGATCAAGTTGTTGGTGCCTGTCGCCCTCAGTCCAGCGTTTGCACCAGATTTTTAGGGGAATCTGTCGAGTTCCCTCTTGAAGATAGCTAAAGGTTTGTTGGTAACCTTTCTTATGTATGGCGGGAGGTTGTTGAAGAGTCGTGGTCCCTTAACACTTATTAAGGTTTCTCTCAGTGTTCTCAACTCTCGCCTTCCTTCCTCGGGAGTATCCTGCACCGTCTGACAAGTTTCTTGTGTTCATAAGTAATAATTTCGGTGTGGAAGTTTGGGACCAATCCCTCCAGTATATTCAATACCTTTGATGAGTTTCGAGAGTTTTTATACTCCCTAAGCCCGGCCTTGGATCAGGTTCATCTGGCGATTGCTAGTCTACCAGGCTGTCGCTGTTGGTAGCCCGCTGACTCGAATATCCATCACAGCCTGGTTGATCTGGCACCTGGTGAAGATACTTGTCCAGTTTCCTCTTGAAGACTTCTACCCTTGTGTCAGCAGTGTTCCTGTTATCTTCTGGTAAGATCTTGAATAGTCTGGAGCCCGATGTTGATACAGTGTTATTTTATTGTCCACACAGCGCCCCTGCTTTCCACTGGGTTTATATTACACGCTTTTCCATATCTCTCACTTCAGTACTTGAGGAACAAGACCCTTAAGTACTTTCCACATATATATTATTATGTATCTCTCTCTCTCTCTCTCTCTCTCTCTCTCTCTCTCTCTCTCTCTCTCTCTCTCTCTCTCTCTCTCTCTCTCTCTCTCTCTCTCCCTCTCTCTCTCTCTCTCTTTTTACACAGGGTTTGACAAGGTTAAGGATCCCTAGCTTTATTGACAAGCTATTTACAGGTTAAGAATTCCTAACTTTATTGGCAAGCTAAGAGCTGTTACCTACATCAGCTCATTTGAAAGTATTTTTATTGTTATGAGATATACAAGTAGGGAACAGGATGAAATTAGAGCCATCTGTGGGCCAGCATTTTCATTTGATCAACTGACTTTATCTCGTTGACATCATTATGCTGTACGAATGTGTTCCATACTCGAGTCATCCTGGGTATATATGATCTCACATGGAGTGATGTTCTAGAGAAGGGTACAGCCAGAGTGAAGTTGCTGCTTTCTGCCCGTCTTGTGGCATAAAAGCTTGTTTCACGCTGTCCTCGAAGTGGATCCAAGTGTGATACTTTGACAATATTGGCCTTGTACATAACAGTAAGGCGACCCACATCCCTCCTGTGTTGAAGGCTCTGCTGAAATGACAGATCTATCCAGGATGGGTCCAGGCGAGAGATGAGACGTCTTGCTCTGTTCTCTACTCTGTCAAGCAGTCGCAGATGAGAGAGGGGGGCAGGCAAACCAAGAAAGTGGAGCATACTCAAGGTGTGAGCGTACTTGTGCCTTGTACAGAATCTTGGAACCCCTACTGTCAAGTAGATGCGACATATGGCGAAGTGCTGTAAGCTTCCTGGCTGCCTTGTTTGCAAGATTTACAACATGGTTCTTCATGGTTAGTTTGGAGTCAAATTTCACCCCAAGGATATCAACTTCTTCTCCAGGTGCCAACACCCTCCCATTCATCCTTACTACTGCACCAGCATTGCCATCATGGTGCCTAGAGACGATCATTTGCGTTTTCTCAGGTACAAATGTTACTTGCCATCTATAAAAAAGATTATTTGGTGTACTGGTAGCGGGGAGTAAATGATACATCTTCGGAGGCTTCTTACTTTATTGTTAAGTTGTGGTGGGTACACAGGCTTGTGTGTTGTGCCCATGGCCCGGGAGGGCCATCCCACGAGAGAGAGCTAGGAGTAGGCCTTGCGTCTTCCTGCTAGGCCGCTGTGTGAGTGAGAGGGAGGCAAGGGCAGGCAGGCTGCCGTGCCCACCAAGAGGCCTGGCTACAGAGGGCAACACTTGAGTGGCGCGAAATATGAACTAAGCTGGCAGACAGCATGGGCTGTCTGTGCAGACAGTACAGGCTGTCTACATACGCTCGTCCACCTACCACGTGTCAGAAACTCAGTCTCTCTCTCGTAGGAACAGGGCACAGAACACAAAAAAACATATATATACATATGGACATGGAAAAAAAACTTCCTACAGGGAGGGAAGAAAAAAACATGTGGGGTGTGCTAAACATCGTGGTCATAGGCAGTGAGCGTCAAAGGGCATCACTGCACGCCTTCCTGCGTCTGGACAGATACTGCAACACAGGAGACATCGCTGCTGCTGAGCTGTGATGTAACAGGTTACGGTCTCCTCTGGAATGGTGAAGCAGTCATCGTAGGAGTTGCTGCAGGTTTCACTCAACCTGGGGCACGACATGCTGGTGCCCTCGAGTGAGGCGTCAACAAAACTCGGCAACTGGGCAGAACTTATGGCAAGCGACTCAGGAGGACACTTCTCGACTGGTACTGTTACTGGGCTGTCACTGCCGGCGAGCGTGGAGCGAGTTGTGGCAGAGACGACTGGGCGAAACATCTGGGATTTGAAACATCATACACCAGACTGCAGTGAGAGAGCTAGCAGTCAAAGTGACATCTTCTTTGTGCAGGCTGCTCACTGAAGCTTGTGACACGAGGCTGACACAGCGCCTGCCGACAGGGCTAACTACGGCTTGACGAGTATCATTCTCTCGGCAGTTGGAGTTATAGCAGAGGTTAGTCTAAGCGTCCCCAGACTTGTTTCTCTACATATAACTGCACTCTGAAGGTCTGGAGGTGAAGTGAAACAAATCTCGATGGGAATCGTAGCAGGTACGATTCTGCAGAGCATCACGAGCGACGAGCATAAAAGCTTTCTGTACAAGGGGGCTCATACTCTCAGGGCTGAGTAATCAGCTGTCAAACGCGCTGGTCACACGGGTGACTTAGCACAGTGGTGCTAGTCAGGTCTGGCTCAGACCTCACTGGACACATGGAAACTTTACACACCCATGGTACATGCGGTACAACATGGCTTAAACTAGCAAATGATGCTTTTCTGTGCACAAAACTAACACTAAGACATATACTAAAATGTGAGAACACTGAGAGGAATTAATTAACACGACATATATCTTCTCTCAGTCTTCTCGACAATACTGAAATAATTACAGAACACTCGATGGTGACATCATGTGATGTCGGGCGTGATGTCGCGAGGTGACGTCAATGTGATGCGGGCAGCAGACCACAGCATGTGGCCTGGGACATCTGGCTCGGTAACTCACGTGGTTTGTAGATCCATGTGACATCGCCCACACCCATGTGGCGTCGTGATCCACATGGTGTCATGATCTACCTGGCATGCTGATCCACGTAGCTTCGAGTGGCCTCGGGCACTCGGATACACAGCACTGGCAAAGAATTCACATGAAAAACAGCAGAAAACACAGCAGAGGGAGTGGGCAGTGGTGAGTGGTGTACGGTAGGCTGGTGAGGTGTGAGAGTACAGCAGGGCGAGGCAAGGAACGGCCACTTCCTCCTCCCACAAACACGTGGAGAACTCACACTGGACGCAGAAATCGCCACAAAACTCACCTCTGGCTTGCTGAAACAGCTGTGCTGAGCTGAACAACAACAGCAACATACAAGTGACGCTGAACACGTGACTTGAGAAACAGCGTGGGACACTGTAGCGTGGGGTCACTGGGGTCACTTACAATTCTCGAAGAAATTCGGTAAATTTCGGCTGGATCCTGCTTGTACCTGTGTCTGGATGCTCAAATGTGCAGACACGACATCAGGATAACTCGTTGAGAGACGGATGTTTGTTGTGTAGGGGGATGAAGTGAACAGCTTCATTCCTTCCTTCCTCTCTCTGGGCAAACACACTGCTGCGACCACCTTTTTCCACCATTTATAAAAAAAGGATTATTTGGTGTTCTGGTAGCGGGGAGTAAATGATACGTCTTCGGAGGCTTCTTACTTTATTGTTAAGTCGTGGTGGGTACACAGGCTTGTGTGTTGTGCCCATGGCCCGGGAGGGCCATCCCATGAGAGAGAGCTAGGAGTAGGTCTTGTGTCTTCCTGCTAGGCCACTGTGTGAGTGAGAGCGAGGCAAGGGCAGGCAGGCTGCCGTGCCCACCGAGAGGCCTGGCTACAGAGGGCAACACTTGAGTGGCGCGAAATATGAACTAAGCTGGCAGACAGCATGGGCTGTCTGTGCAGACAGTACAGGCTGTCTACACATCTATTTCCCCAAGCTGATATAGCTCTCAGCTGGTGATAGATGTAGCTTAGAGCAGCTGGCATTTCTTCTCTCGGATAAGTGAATGTCAGTGTACAGTCTCTCTCTCTCTCTCTCTCTCGCTCTCTCTCTCTCTCTCCCTCCCTCCCTCCCTCCCTCCCTCCCTCCCTCCCTCCCTCCCTCCCTCCCTTCTTCCCTCCCTCCCTTCTTCCCTCCCTTCCTTCCTCCCTCCCTTCCGTCCTCCCTCCCTCTCCCGCTCTGATGAATACATATTTATGACTCTGAGGCGTTCCCAGTAATTTACATGCTTTATTAGCCCTATATTGGTCATAAATGATGTGTGTATTGTGTTGCAGCTGTGACAGTTCTCCTTCCCTGACCGGAGTCGTAAATACTGAACAGTACTCTAAACAAGCTAGTACAAGCAGCAGTATTTTCCTTGAAAATTAGACACATATACAAAATCTGTGTATCATTCTTGTACTCGCCCCCATCTTATTCCTTATCCTCATATCAGACATAAACAGAGATATACACCACAGCACTGTATCATCCTTTGTGGATGATACTAGGATCTGCATGAGGCTGTCATCTGCTGAGGACGCGGTTAACCTCCAAGAAGATATAAACAAAGTTTTCCAGTGGGCAACGGTAAACAATATGATGTTCAATGAGGACAAATTCCAACTACTCCGTTAT